>NW_010321539.1:0-16036 GCF_000700745.2 Antrostomus carolinensis
CTTCCTTTCTTTCTTCCTTTCTTCCTTTTTCCTTCTTTTTTTTTTTGTAATGAAAAAAAAATCCACTTTTGGATTGACACCTGTCTTTAGCGGAAAGCTGGGCGGGTGCCCTTAGTCAGTGTAGAAGGGGGCTGGCTGGCTGGGAGAATGGTGAGAGTCAGTGTCTCTCCAAGCCTGTCTTGGAGAGCTGAGATGCTGTGGCATTATTTAAGGCAAAGAGCTTCAGATGGTGGTTTTATAAAGAAGAAAATAGGAAGATTTTAAAAAGTTTTGTCTCATATGACAGCAGTTCAACTTTTTAAAAGAACTGTAATTTTCCAATCTTTCCTAGTCATTGGAATGAGTCAGAATGACCTTTCCTCTGGTCAGTTATTGTCACGTATTTATTGAAGAAGACACAAATATCTTTAATTTGCAGCAGAAAATGAGTCAAAAATTGAGGCTATTGTGCAGCATAACCATCAAGCATTAAAATCAAGGTTAAAAATCAAATGGGGCTATTTGGTTTAAATAGTGTCTTTCTCCTGACACTTTGTCTGATTTTCTTGCATTTTGATAGCAGATTCATGTGAAGTCGTACTATGTGAAGAAAAATATCTTTCCTTAATAGTTTAACTCAGTTTCATTCATGAGAATTATAGAAATAAATGTCTGCTTTGTAATATTGGGTAAGGAGCAATCAGGAATTTATGGAAAAATTCTATGGAAGCAATTCTTTTATTGAATTTATATTGGTCTTACATAGAAATCTCCAAGCAGATCTTATGCTATGATGCCATTGAAATTCTATGACACAATGAATATGTCATATACTGAGTAACATTTTCATTATTTTCTAGGTTTCTGTCATTACATTCCTCCATCACACACCCCCTTCCAAAAAAAAAAAAAAAAAAACAAAAAGGATCTATCAAAGGGATGGATGTTTGTCTACAGCACAGTGGTAGTGTAGACAATAATCCAGGGTTATTATTTTGGATAGGAGGTCTTATTAACAATGTGAAAATTTTAATAGTGGTTTGGAAAGTTACAGTTGTTCTCTTAAGTGAGTATTTGTGAAAAGCTTAAACTCAGATTACCTGCAGTTATCTCTGATACAATGGAATAGGTAGTAGACTGCATGGGAAGCCAAGGAACGGTAAAGTGAGTCTGTTGTGAGTAAAGGAGGAACATTCAGAAGGTTTCTTACCTCTACTAGTGGTAGGCAGTGTACCACATGAAAAGACCAAGGAAGATTAGACTTAACTTAGCTATGACCTGGTCTTGAATTTTTGTCCATCAGATTGGTTATCTGGGAGCAAAGATACAGCGGAGCTCTATGTAGAGTGAAACAGGGGAATATAGAAGAAGCATAAGCAGCAATTCTCCCAGTTCTGTGATAACATCCCTGTGGGTTAAAATAGCAGGACAGACCTTGAGCAGGCCAGAGATTAATTAGGCCTTCTCATTTAACCTGGTGTCCAGTTCATTACTCATTCTGAAATTTAGTCCTATGTTCAAGTAGTGGGAAGTATCCTGTATCCACTCTTATAAAAAGCCAGGTAAGCTCTTTAAATGTATGTGCTGTGTCAAGGTCTTCAGCCTCAGTGGATGTAAATGGATAACCTAAGCAGTAACATTTACTTTGCATTTCCAGCACTGGTCTTTTCATCATGGTGCAGAAGGACTTGTTGCATGAAGCTTGAAGGGCCCATCTTAGTGATGCTTTACAGAACTAAGGCAGATATTCTGTGGTCCAAATTTCTTGGGCCAAGTAGGTAGATTACTTTCCTTCTCCTCTGCTCTTCATTTGAACACAGCTACCTTCACACCATTGCTTGTACAACACAGTCCTGTTTATGAACAATCTCTTTAATTTAATTTAATTTAATTTAATTTAATTTAATTTAATTTAATTTATCTTATCTTATTTTGTCTTATTTTATTATTTTATTCTTGCAAGATACTTGTCTAAGATACTGAATGTCAAGAAGTTTGCCCTTCTTCCAACATCGCAAATATATTTTGACCTAATCATATGCTGTCCCCTTCCAATTTACAGTTGCTATTTTCTTCTCTATGTCTGATAGAATACTTTCAAACATAGTCGCATATTGGTTTAAAAGAGTCAATTCCAATTGTAAATAGCTATTTCTAGAGAGATACTATGTACTAGAGAGCAAATAGTCTGCCACACATGAAAGAAATTATCTAAAACCATCTACAGTAACACCATATTCACATCTAGTGGAAATCTAATGAGTTCTCTAATCAGATAACCTCTATCTTTTCCTGGACATATCCTTCTTTGTGCCAGAAACTGTTTCAGTTAAGCTGTAGGAATCACCAGAGTTTCTTCTATTGTCTTGTTTTTAATCTTAAGCGTGTTCAAGCACAGAGGTCTCATTTTCAAGAACCTTGAAGTATTCTTGCTTGTGTGAAAGGGAAACGTTCAGTCAAATGTCTTAGAAGCTGACTGGAATTTAATCTTACACTTCCTTTAAGAAATGGATAGTCAGGAATGTCCAATAAGTAATAAATATTGTCATGAAAATGAGAAGTAATTGTGTCAGAGTTAAGAGAAAGTGAAGTTTACAGTTCTGTGAAAAGAAGAATCCATGAATTCCTGGATGAGAATTATAAATATACTCAAAGCTGTATGTGCTATTTGATCAAGCAGAATAGTATAAAGAGTCATGTAAGTATTTATTTTATTTTAATAAGGAATAAAACCCAAAGAATTACGTAAGAATTTGCAGTCTATGACTATGCAAAAAGTGCCTAAAAGCTGTTAAATGCACTGTAAAAACTCTTACCAACAATAACCCAGGTCAGAGTTCATAGTTGCCCTGTACAAGCAAAGTTTGCATCCATTGCTTTCTGCTTTTCCCACCTTTAATAATGCTCTTAGGATTATGGAGCATTATAACTGAGACTATAGTGTATTTGTAAGATGTAGATTGAATACTGGTACAGAGAAAATTTTCTGTCTCTGGATCTTTTGTTACTTTACTGAGGTATAAGAAAAAAATAATCAGTGTCTGCATTTTGCAGATGGACTAGTTAAGCAACAAAGGACATTTGGACATTTAGACATGGAAGAGCTATGGTTGTGATCTATCCAAACTTCTGTAAGGCCTTTCACACGGTCCCCTACAACATCATTCTATCTAAATTAGAGATAGATTCAATGGATGGACAGTTTAGTGGATGAGGAATTGGCTGGATGGTCACATCCAGAGGGTAGTGGTCAACAGCTCAATGTCCAGATGGAGATCAGTGACAAGTGGTATCCCTCAGGAGTCTGTATGAGGACCAGTGCTATTTAATATCTTCATCAGTTGCATAGACAGTGAGATCAAGTGCATCCTCAACAAGTGTGCTGAGTGGCGCGGGTCACAAGCCTGAGGCATAGGATGCCACCCGCAGGGACCTTAACAAACTTGAGAAGTGTGTCCGTGTGAATATCATGAGGTTCAACAAGGCCAAGTGCAAGGTCCTGAACCTGGGTTGGGGTAATCACCAGTATCAATACAAGCTGGGGGATAAGGCATTGAGAACAGCCCTGCAGAGAAGGACTTGGGAGTACCAGTATTTTTTTCTCATCTTTTGGGGTGGGTTTTTTTTTTAAATAAAGTTCACTGTCATGGTGAATTGACATGTAGCTGGTTTCTGTGACCTTAAGTGATGAAAAATTACTGGTTTGAACTTCCTTCATTCTTCATGTGATAGAATTTTGTTGATTTTACTGCAGATGGTGGCTTGCCATGTCACAGAGGAAAGGACAGGATGGGTTGTAAGCATCAGTATTCATCATGTTTCCCTGACCTACAGAGCCATCATAGGTCTTGCTACACTTGCAGGAGTGTGTTTCCTTACCAGAGTGTACAGGAAGTGAGGTACAAGAAAGATATATGAGTAGATCATCAGGGTCTGTGAGAGGACGTACCTTTGTTTATCTTCATGATGTTGACTATGGGGGTTTCACTATTGTAGTTGAACTTAGGTCTGCAAAGATGTTTTCCTTTCTGACTCAACCTTCATTTTTGTATAGTAATAGCTTGTCAGAAGTGCAGGCACAGAACAGATGTATTTAAAATTTGAAGCATCAGAGAGTATATTTTAGCTTTTGCATTTTTTGATGAAAAAAAGTTGATGATACTCTTTTGAATAGTCTGTCCATTCAGGGAGGATGTTAATTAAATTATAAAGCCTTTTTTTGTCCTGCCCAGCTGAAATTTAAAGGGTGATTGTTGTCAGTAATGTTGGAGGCAAGCACTAAAATAATGCTCTTTAATAAATCAGTTGAGAGAGTCAGAAAAAAGAAGGGCTTATTAACTTTAAAGCTGGTCTGTTGTATCTGACACTCTACTTACAAAAGGAAATTATTATCCTTTTCCCAGTTCTTTCGTGAAGTGCTGATCTTGCATTTTCAAACAGAAAGAAATATGTTTTTTAATTGACTGAAAAACTCTCAACAGCCCTTTTTACAAACAAAATAGCACTCACTTACTTCATAGAAGCATAGCACTAAAAAGGTTCAATTTTCTTTTCAGCTCAATGTAGCTTTTTACTATTAAATCACCATTGGATCAATAACTCATTAGGAATGGGAAACTATACCAGTAACAGAACAATTTTTTGAGTTTTCCACTTTTTAAAATTCTTGTAAAGTGTATGACTTTGTTATAACATATATAGCGATCACATCTAATGTAACTTATAAATGCCTTAGTAAGGCATGGTTTCAAGCATATTTGTGAAGATAAATTGTTTTCACTGCTGTAGCTGGATTTATTTTCTCTTCACCAATGTAAGTAACTGTGTTTGTGATCATTTGCCACTCACTCAGGCTTCATGTGGAGTAGATGGTAATTCACCACCAAAAGATACTTTCCTATGTCATTACTTTGCTGTGAAACATAAAGTTTGTAAAGTTCTTGGTAGTCTTTCAGTTAAATGCACTATGCAAGTGCAAAAATTACCCCCCCCCCCCAATTTGTACTCAGGAAACATGCTGTTGCAGCTGTTTCTTCCCTGTAAACAACAGGAAACTGTTTATTTTTAAATGAAATTTTTAAAAAATCTGTCCCTGTATTTTATTTTAATTATTTTTTCCAATTTCTGGTAGCCTCCCAGACCCCCTGATTTTGGCAAGTAAATTAAGCATTTATTACCCACCACCTTTCTTGTATCTTGAACAGCAGAACCCTTCTACTGTTAATTTTATGCTATTGAAGAGCAATGACTCATCATCACTTAGTAAAGACTAAAATCTGGTAAAAGTGTGATTTTATTCTCAAATGCAAAGGGAATTTTATATTATATATAGGAATTTTTTTACTTCATCAAAGGCTGCAATTTTGATTAAGAAATACAGATAAAATTTGCTATAGACATAAATTTCCATTTGCCATTTTTTAAATTTGGTTATGGGTATAACCATATCCAACACCATATGGGTGTATCAGTGCTTTATCTGAAGTTGCTGGACCCTTAGCAGGACTTACTAAAATATTTTGAGCAGGGTGCCTTTATATACTTATTCAGATCCTGCCACCCTGAAGTTGCACTACATAAATAAAGCAGAGACTCAGGCTAAAGTTGCATAGGTGAACTGGTGGAAAAAAATATCTAAGAAAAAATGCATCATCTTTACTTGAGGAAATATAGGATTGCATATCTAGACAATCTTGAAGGTAAAGTCTCTGATTTTGTTCAGTGTATTATGGAAAATGAGTTTATGGGATAGAAGACATAGTTTTGCTGCAATAGCTGGAGCTGTTGAAGAAATGGGTTATATGCATCTGCACCAATAGCTTTGTCCTCTACAACTTATAGCTGAGAAAATTATAGGTTTCTTGTAGCTTCAGGCATCTCAAAACAGATACACAAGATTAGAGGTGACTGAATAAAAAAAATGAAATCTAACATCATTGTCTCATATTTCACGTATTCAAGAAATCATAGAACAGGTGAAGTAGGAAGAGACGTCTGGAGATCACTTAGTCAAACATGCTTCTCAGTAGGGTCTGCTCAAGCAGGTTGCTTGGGGCCACATTCAGTCATTTTTTTTCAACATCTCTAGGAGATATTCAAAGAGATGGAGATATGTAGAGACTCCACAACCTCTCAGGCAACCTGGGTCCAGAATTAGACAACCCTCATAGGGAAATTTTCTATTTTCAGATGGAGCCTCCTGTGTTTCAGTTTGTGCCCATTGCCTTTTGTCCTCTCATTAGGCACCACTGAGAAGAGTCTGGCTCCCTCTGCAACCAAGTATTTATACACATTGTTCAGATTTCCCTGAGCCTTCCTTTTTCCAGGTTGAACAACCTCAGCCCTCTCAGTCTCTCAGATGCTCCAGTCCCTTCACTAACTTCATGGCCCTCCAGCAAATCCCCGTCTCTCATACTTGGGAGTCCAGACCTGGACCCAGCAGTACAGATATGTCACCAGAGCCAAGCAGAGGGGAAGTATCACCTCTGTTCTGCTGGTAATGCTCTACCTAATGCAGCACTGGATGTCATTGACCTTCTTTGCTGCAAGGGTGCATTAAAAGCTTATGTTCAACTTATTGTCTACCGGGACCACCACAGCCAAGAGAAAAAGTGGACAGTGGGCTTTCTGAGAGTAGAATAAACACTGTGATACTAAAATAGTGTATCTTGGATGGTTACAAATTTGTTAAAGTTATAATGGAGTTATTACATCACAGATTACATTTTAAAACATCATCCAGTTCTTTCATGTACATTCCTGAATGTACAAAATCTTCTGGTGAAAGATTTTTATGAAATTCAGATAATCTTTAAACAGTAATGTACACTTAGATACCAGACTTAACTGATGATATTCAAATTATTAGTCCATGAATAATTTATTTTCTCTTGCTACTACAGAGCTAAGTTCTAAAGTTGCTGAAGAATGAGTGAGTTTCAACCTTTCTGTCAGAATGGCACACCAGGCTTGTTTAACAGATCTTGGAGTGGATGGCACCATTACCAGAGGATCAGTGCTGCAGAGACAATCATCCTTCCCTCTCTGATTGGGATTATCTGTTCTACCGGCTTAATTGGATATAGCCTCATTGTGTTCACAATAATAAGGTAGAGAATTGAATATATTTTTCAATAAGATATATTGCAGAAAAAAATAAATGGTGACTGCACTAAGGAAGTTAATTGCCCAGCAAAGACTAGGATACTAAGTTTTTCATGTTCCGTTCAGTGATTGACAATTAATTCTCATTAAAAAAAAAATTAAATCATGACTACAGATAGTAGTAATATATGCCTGCTTAGTCTTTTCTGTTATGAGAAAGCACTTAAGTGCATGATTGACTTCAAACTTATCCAAGGAAACCAAAATACATCCCTTCTTCCCTGGTTTACATAATACTCGGCAGCAATCTTCCCACACACACATGTAAAATCTAGACTAAACTTTAAACTAGTTACGGCAGTAGCCAGGCATTATAATGTTTTACTGAATTCTTTTAAGATCAGTTGAAATATAGTCTTTTTATTCCTTGAAAACTGCATTGCTACTGCAGATTTTTTCAATAGCACATTTCTATCTAACTTTTGCTTATTTACAGCAGCTTCCTAGAACTCATTGTTTTTTTCCAGCATCACCTTACTTCTAGAAACAAGGCCTTAGTGCCAGTTGAGGACTCTCACACAGCATGAAGTAATACCTCAAGGTATTTTTGATGTATACTGAGAAGGTAAAGTTGCTGAAGTTGTTGAAGTTTTTTGGATCATAAAACTTGGTGCAACCATCCTTTATGTAAGAAAATACCTTCTAGTATCTTAATTTTAATGACAGAATTCTTTTTCTATATAATAAAGAATTTACTCTCAATTGGATGATGTTACCACAAACTCTAAATCCATAAACATGAATTTTGAAAAAGTAACTTTTATCTGTGGTGCAAATTTAATATAAAGAAATATGACAGCGTAAGGTTAATGTTCATCACACTCTACAAGGATTAATAGATGGACTACATCTTTACATACTATGATTTTAAAGAAAAGATTTCTAAAGACCAACCTAGGGCTAAGTGTCTGCCAGCCCCTGAGCTGCAGTAAACTTCCCTTGAAACTACCAGAAATCCAGTATCTGGTACACCCAAGGAGGTTGTGGCTCATCATCTGAATGCAGAAGAGAACAAATGCAGAAATAGTAGGCCTGAAGTGAACATAATGGCAATATGATTTTTTAAAATGTATGAATGAATAGAAAGGAAAAAAGAAATAACTGAGTTTCCAAAAATTAGTTGTGGAGTCTCTAAAATAATAGAATGGAAGGAAACTGAGAAGGAACAAAGAATTTTTTTTCCTGGTGAAAAGCCTTTGTGTAACTTAAAAGTGTGAGAGACAGAACGAATAGACACAGACAATGACTTGGAAAAAAAGAATATAATTTAAACCGTATTTACATTCAAATTTATGGGCATGAACATTTATACACAAGAAAATAATTTTAAAATTGTGCATCAAAAAGTTAATGTGGTAGTTACTAACACTAAAAAAGACAGCCAGAAACCTCAGACTCTGTAGATGAATGTACATTTAAAATGCAGCTACATTTTGAAAAATAACTATGTCAAATTCTCACCTTCCACTGAACAGATCTGATTCTATTCAATGGCTCTGCTTCAGAGTTGTGTCTTTGCTCTTGATTGATCACATTTTCTCATGCATACATTTAAATTTTGTTAGCATTACATAGTCAGTTCTTTTAAGAGAGAAATAAACTAGATTATCTCTCTAATAACTAGAAAGTTACATACTTTCCAGTAGCAAATGCCTTACTGATAGTAGATCGTGACAAAAAAAGAACCTTAGCTTCCCAGTTCCCTTTGCAGGTCTGCCAGCTAGGGACAAACATTTTTAAGTGTGAATTAAAATTATATTATCTGCAATTTACTGGGAGAAAATAACTAAAAGTCCTAATGAAAGTTATGTGTAAAATATATCTATGCACTGAGATTTAATTTAAAAAGTATTAATTCAGTGACTTTAGGCTGTCTCTCCTTGTGTGAATGAATTTCATCCCTAGGGAATAACAGAGGGAGTTGAGGTATGTTGTTATTTAATTAAAAAGAAAATGACAGAGAAAATGCCATAAGAGTTCAGTGTCAGACAGAAATACCTAATAATTTTCATCTCAGCAACCTAGAAAACTAGTCCCCAAAACTGCAGTTCTGCTAGCAAGCATTTTGTGTAAACCTACTGAATTTGGTAGACCAGCTGGTGGGAGAATGACTGCTTTTGTGTGGAGGGAGGAAACGTGATCCAGACAACCTCAATGAGCTGCATTAGTCTGACTTTAAATTTTTAAGAAAGGTTATGTTACAGAAGAGAAAAGGGAATCAAATACAATTTCAATTATGTATAGCTTTTCAGATTCATTTGATTTTTAATAAGGTAACTAACAGAAAGAGGTAAAATAACATTTGCTAAAATAGAGATTGCAAATAAGTATCACAGCACTTATTACTTGCATACTGAGTTTTCTGCTGGAGATGGTATATTCACAATTGAAGGAGGAGTCACTAGCAGAAAATTTTTGAAGCCACTGCATACAGCTAATCTACCCAGATCAGAGATTTTACCTTACCAGATTTTATATGCTATCATGTTGGAAGTAATTCACTCAGCTAAAGAACAATCTAGTGAGTTCAAGAATTATAACATGAGAAAAAAAAAAATAGCTGAAATGTGGATGACACTAAGAGATGTTGATAAGAAACTAGTTTCTTGAAAATATTTTCAAGAGAAAATAGGTTAATGTGGAACTTTCAGGGACTGACCATATTTTCCTTCAGAGACTTGGAGCAAAGCATAGGAGTGTGTCAATAGTATTGTTCATGACATATGCTGGGGAGACATGGCAGATGTGAAGGAGTATAAGACTGTCATACAGAAAGAAACAGATAAAGAATAGAGGAGGGACTAGAGCAATAGGAATGCAGTAACATTTAATAGCACCAAGTAATAGAATTTTTTTCTTGCTATTTTTTTATAAATACAAAGCACTGCCATCAGTTAAAAACAGCAGAGGAAAAACTCCTGGGATTGCTGTGGGCTGTCAATAGGCTAAAGCTGAGTGAGAAGCACACACAGCTGTAATGCATGCAAGGGAGAAGAGGGAAATGTTAATGCTATTCTCCAGGCTCATAACAAGGCCTGAAATACAACTCTCACCAGCTGTTTCCAGGAAAGATAAGATATTGAAGCAGGAATAAGAACAGAAAAGAACAATTAGTAGAACCAGAAGAATGGAAAATTATGAAAATTCACCTTTTTAAAAAAAAAAAAAATCACCTTTTTTTTTTTAAAAAAAAAAAAAACCCCGTTTTTTTTTTTTTTTTAAAAAAAAAAGGCTCGGAGGTATATACTTGCTCCCTGTAAGTCAGGATCAAACACAGCAGAAAGGGTAAAAGGGTAAAGGGTAAAGGTGTCCCTGCTCATGGCAGGGGCATTGGAACTAGATGATCTTTAAGGTCCCTTCCAACCCAAACCATTCTATGATTCTATGACTGTTTAAACTAAAGGCCAAAACTGGTACAAGAGCAATTGGGTAGACCGCAGTCAGGAGGTATTAAAGGCCAATAACTGGAAGGTGATTTTTACCTTCCAGAACAGTGATGTCCTGTGATAGTCTTCACTCCTCTGATAGCCTTAATCAGAAGTAGCAGAAGTAAAATCATTATTTCTGAGATGGAATTACTCTCTTATGAGGAGGTCTTTTCTGATCTTGTTGCCTATGACAGCCAATGACTCAGCTGTGTGACAAGGATTATCTCTTCCAATCTTAGGATTCATGCTTTTCCTAAATTTAGCAAAAAAAAACCCCCAACATGTTAAACATACCCAGCACCCTACAACATGTCTCAGCTGCTCTGTTTTTTATTCCTCACTGAGATGGGAAGCTTCGTGTCTCTGCACTGAAACAGTCATGCATGCTGTCAGTTCACTCTGATTTCTATGACTCTGTTTTAGATCTGTTTCAGAAATAAAAAACAAGCCAATGTAAGAAACGTGGGACTTCCCATGACGACATTTGGCACAGAAACAGATACACATCTCTAAGTGATGTTATCTGTCTTGGCTGTGAGATTCAGTTAAACAGTAATATATTTTTGGACAAGAATATCTTGGACAAACTTCTGTAGCTATTGCTAATCTGTTGCTAAACATTAGATAATGTTATCCAACAATTAGATAGTTGAATTACTTGAAAGTATTCATCACTCGATACGGCTAAATGAGGGAAAGCATAGAGACAGAGATGTAGAACAGAAATGTCTGCCATTTCTTTATGCAGTTTTTTGTAATGGATGTTGAGCAAGAGTCAGTCTCACAAGATTTTTTAGGCCTTATCCAATTATACAGATGCAAGCAAATTTTTTTCAACCTAACTTTTCATTGCCTAAGCCAGTCATCTGGGTCTCTCCATCAAGAGGCACTACTGAGATTAGTATGTATCATCTTTGTCATATACCTACTTAAGATAGGAGAAATTGCCAAGATCACCTAGAGGTATCAGAAGTCTACATTTCAGACTGAGATAATTACCTTAGAAGAATCTTACCCTGAATTAAAAGGCAAAAAAATTATACAAGTCTTTCCTGATAAATACTGGGATTCATTTATTTTATTTTTTTTTTTAGCCACTGGGGAAAAATAACATGTACAGAAACTATCCAGGAGGGAGTACAGTGCATGCTTACCAACACAAAAGGTCTACAAGATAGTGTTAAGTAGGTATAGGAGTGCTGCTGTTGGACCTGTTCTTCTCAGAGAGTAAGGATCTATGTAAACTCCAGTTGAGAGCAGAAGAGAAATGGACTACCGTTAACATCAGAGCTGGAAATTTAAAAAAGGTTCTTCCAAGTCAAGCTGTTTTGATAGAAATTGTTAGATTTTGTAGGGGCCAGGAAGATAACTTTAAAGCTGCTACTACCTGCCATTGCACACCTAGCCCATAAAGGATACCATTTTCACCTTTCCTATGAAGAAATCATATGTGCTTCTGTATTTAAAATCTGTGATACTTATAAATTATCTTGTCTTTGACCTGAAAGATCAATTCCAAATTAACACTTAAGTTTCTAGTTAATGGAGACTCTTTGTCCAGGAAGGTATAAATAAATTCTGATGACAGCACATAATGCAGTCAGAGGGGATAAACAATGACTGATGACAACACATAATGCACTTGTCATGTTCCTTGAAGTTGTTACTGGAGTGGCAGCCAGTATATGGATTATCACATTGTTGTGCCTGCTCAACACTTCTTTTTTTAATGGATCACGATCATTCAAATCCATTTTTTAATGAGTTTAATCTGTAGAAGCAGAATTGAAGAGAAGGTAGGACTAAACGAAGATTTGACATATTCACAAACTTTGCAGAACAGCAGTTGTGCTTTTGTACATTTTTCATAGAGTGTTTCAGGAATGGAAGTTAACCTGGCATGGGTGGAAGGATCAATTGACCAGCTAATATCTGTGATTTAAGAAACTGCTGAGAAGCTTTCAACTCTGTGGCGAGAAGGTAGAAAACACTGAAAGGATAAAAAAAAAAAAAGAAGTTTGAAATTGAGGCTATCATCACTGTTATTTTCCTGGTTCTTTTTTTTTTTTTTTTTTTTTTTTTTTTTTTGTAAAGTGATAGTTTCAGTAGAAGGCAAGCACCACTGCCTCAATAAAATATAAGAAAGATGTAAACTATAAAATGTGGCAAAAATTATTTGAGATTATAAAGTTTACTGCATAATTTACCATTTATATATTGTGGCTCTGAGTCACCATAGGAAGCTACACAAAAATCTGTATGAAAATATGTGTCCTGGCCTCTGGACACTGATCATTTGCTGAACTTCAGTGTAAAGCATGAGACAGTGGATATTACAACACTTCCCTTTACATCAAGCATGGGACAGCTGTTCAATATATATTCTTTGCTGATTAAATTTAGCATAAATTGTGCAAGTTTAGTATTTGAGATTCTCATTCTGAGTCCAAAAGTAATTTCCAATTTAGTATGTTTTATCCTATTACTGTGAATGAAATAAAGCAGAAAAAGACTGTTTGAACTTTTTCATAAAATGACATGTTCAGGCAGTTTCAGACGCTTTGCAACCTGCGTGTTTGAGCATAATGGTACCATTTGACACCTTGCAGGAAACACAGTTTGGGGCTTTTCTTTTCCTGGAGATTTTGCATCCTTCAATGTTCACAAAGCTAAAGGCACTGGAGGAAAAAGATCACATATGCGTCATTCTCTCCACAAGTTCCAGTCATTAATGCCAGCAGATATACTTTATAGACGTCTGGTTTTTGTTTCGGTATCATAACCAGATGACAATGAATCATACTTCATAATTTATTAAAAATGTTTGAAAATAATACTTTTGTCTGGCTCTAGCTTAAATTTGTTTCTTTGGAAATATAGTTGTATCGTAGTTTGTAGCATGCAGTGAACATGAAAAATATGAAATTAGTTACTCTTTTCACACAGGTCCTTTTAGGAAACCAGAGTCATAGAGTTGGACTTCTGAATGTGGCTTGTGGGCAGCCAGGTGGAGTTCTCCCAGCTGCAGGTTCTTCTGTGCCTTCCAGTAAGAATGACAAATAAACTGGTACTTTGCAGTAAACTGGGAAAAAAAACTGTTTAGAGACAACTGCAGGGGAGCCTTGACAAATAGCTAAGACTAGACGTCTAATTTGTAAGTGAATTTAGGTAAGGTGATTTCTATATGAAGACTGTCAAGAAGGACCTTTTTAATAAAGTCTTGGAATTAAGAAATATTTTATAATTATCAATGCTTTTCAGAGATGCTTTGTGCTTCTTTCTTTGATTTGTATAGAATAAGGCAATTTAAAGTCCAGAATTCTTTCAATTGCATGTATAACATGCATCCAGGCCTAAATCAGGAGATGTACTAAGATAAGGATTACATTTTGGTAAAGGAGTCTAGGAAAGCATATATATCACACAAATGCTATGCAATGTAGACACGAAACCGGCAAAGCCAAACCCAGTACTTAAATGAAGATTGTTCATACAGTTTTAACTCAGTTGTGTTCCCCATGTAGGTACAAACTTCATGAGATTATCTTTAAGTATTTGATTGCACACTATTTTTTTTTTTTCCCCAGAGGATTATGCATCTTTCAGCAGTTCCCTTTTTATCTTGAGCACTCGAGAACCTCCTGTCTGCATCTTTAAGCAAGATTCCACCCTGGGCCAACTGCATTGCAGGAAGGCTCTTAACCCTCCTATTTGTGCTAGGCTGGTATTTCTAGCATTCCTATGTTCATCGGACCTGTGTTTGTTCTGAACACTCTGTAGTTTTCAAAGGAGAATATGGAGAATTGCACTGACGTTAATAAATTAAATAGCCCGTTCAACCTTAAAAGCAAAATTATGAACAATATGTATTTGTTGAGCATAAAATGTTTCCTTTGAAACATCTTTGGGTTGGCAAACTTCCCCTGGCACTAAAACAGTGGTTCTAACAGTGTATTTCTTTGAGTGCAGTCTAGTTTTGAAGTCTGCTCTATCAACAGTATACTTGGAAAAAAAATACAGTAGCTACATCAAGTAATCATGTCTACCAATTTATTTCAGAACTCAGAAGAAAACTAACCCAGACATCTACATATGCAATCTGGCTATAGCAGATTTGGTTCATATCATTGGTATGCCCTTTCTCATTCACCAATGGGCATGGGGAGGCGAGTGGGGTTTTGGCAGTCCTCTTTGCACCATCATTACCTCCCTGGACACATGCAACCAGTTTCCGTGCAGTGCCATTATGACCGCAATGAGTTTGGGCAGGTACGTGGTTTCAGATTTTCATTCTGTACCCAAGGACAATAATATCTGATTGTGTTTATACAAAGCTGAAGTAATTAGAGACTGAGAAATGTCATCAGTTATGATTTTTTTAAAAGTGCAGGAATTCCGTTCTGATGTTTGCAGAGGTGCCAAAAGTATTTTAAGCCTTGCTGTAGCATCTTCTATGAACAGGCCTTAAGGGATCCTAGTTAACAACAATATGAGAGTTCTGGGGCTTATCTTTAGAGGTGCAGCTTCTAGTAAATGTCACTAAAACTAGATTAGTTTCAAACATTCTTGTTTAAGATAAAAAATTGGCTTCCAGACAGATTGCAGAGACCTACTGTATCTGTTATTTTTTTAAATCTTTATTAACATGCAGTAAGAGTACAACAAGAATTTTAGCTTTTATCATAACTACAGATTTCAAACACAGCTTCTGTATATTCTTGATCTTAAGGAAAAAGTAACCAAATTCAGGAAAGAAAAGTTTGCTTTGGACCAAAGAGGTGTTTTCTTTAATATGTGAGAGAGAGCATGAAGGAAAACAAAAAGAGAAACTTTCTTGCATAACATGAGGTACTAGTCAATCATTAAGAAGACATTCAAGAGAAAACTTTGAACTTATGAGGTAGGATAAATAAACAGAGCCAATGGAAAGGATGGTTCCTATTGAACTTGTAGCATATAGCATGCTCCCATGGAAGTGGAATATACTCACTAAAAAGAGAAAGAGAAAAATTATCAGAAAACAGAAAGCAGAAAGTAGAAAACTGAAAGTTAAATTTTTTTTTAAATTGTTAAAGTATGACTATTATAAAGAGACTACACTAATGCATGATATTCGAAGCCATATTTGGTTGACATGTAGTTAAAAAAGAGACAAGAAATTATCAATTCCTTTGAATTTCAATTTTAAATGTTCTGTTCTTATATTTGCATATACATAATGCAACAAATTATAGTCTTTTCCTATATTCCTAGAGAATTTATACAAAGATGGATGTATACATACATCCATCTTTACTCTTGCTGTCTAGAGAAAAAAATTTATGCAAAAAACAGTAAGTATTAAGGCAGGAAAAAGACATAGAATCATAGAATCATCATAGAATCATCGAATGGTATAGGTTGGAAGGGACCTTAGAGATCATCTAGTTCCAACCCCTCTGCCATGAGCAGGGACACCTTCCACT
>NW_010321539.1:16198-31174 GCF_000700745.2 Antrostomus carolinensis
CATTCCCCCTTGTTCTATCACTCCCTGCCCTTGTAAAAAGTCCCTCCCCAGCCTTCCTGTAGGCTGCTTCAGACACTGAAAGGTCACTATAAGGTCTCCCTGGGGCCTTCTCTTCTCCAGGCTGAACAGCCCCAACTCTCTCAGCCTGTCCTCATAAGAGAGGTGCTCCAGCCCTTGGATCATCCTTGTGGCCCTCCTCTGGACTTCCTGCTGTAGGTCTATATCCTTCTTGTGTTTGGGGCCCCAGAACTGGACGCAATACTTCAGGTGGGGTCTATTGAGAGCAGGAGAATCACCTTCCTTGACTTTCTGACCATGCTTCTCTTAATGCAGCCCAGGATACCGTTGACCTTTTAGGCTGTGCATGTGCATTGGCAGCTTATGTTGAGCTTCTCATCCTCCAGTACCCCTAAGTCCTTCTCCTCAGGGCTGCTTTCAATCCATTCTCCGCTCAGCCTGTATTTGTGCTTGGGATTGCCATGACCCATGTGTAGGACCTTGCACTTGGCCTTCATGAACTTCCAGAAGATATGACATCCTAATGAGGAAAGACAGCATGTCAAAACTTGGTATAAAAACCAGTTTACATCCCACGTAATGCCATGGCTTAAAAGAGACATTTGGGGTTTTTTTCCAAATTACTGAGAGTAAGCCTGTTCTTTCTATTTCGAGGCAAGTTTTTCTATGTCAAATACACTTGCCTGGGGAAAGCTCTTCAAATTACTTCCACTTGTTTTATTACTGCTAATAACACGTATAACACTATAGTGAAGTGAAAGAAAGGTTTTCCAGATAACAAGCTCCCAAACTGTCTAGTGCTTGATAGTTTCAGAAAAGCACCTCTGAATCAACCCATGAGCTTTCATTAAGTGAAAAGATTATATCAGCTATTTTGCAAAAAATCAGCGGAGTTTAACAGATTTTGTTTGACTGTAAAATCATGCTAAATTCACAATAAAAACAAGAAACAGAATTACACCTTAGTAAATGCTATGGTAATGTAGCATTGGACAGCTTCATTTTCTCATTCACATTGCTCAAAAAATAAATCATGTCTAAAGGAAGACAGCAGTAGATCAGACTTGGACAGGCACTTCCAGAAGTCTGAGCTGAATAAAATGACTGCCACATGCAAATTAATATCTGTCATACTGCTGGATAATGCTTTTATTCCCATAAATCCTCTACTTCATAGTAGGAGTGAACTTTGTCACGCAATTATCCAACAGAGATTTTAGTATTTCAGCTTTTTTCTTTTTTTTTTTTCAAATCAAATTTCTTTATAAGATCTTAAGAATGGCAAAACCAGCTGTTCTTTCCATGGAGCTTTAGGGGTCAATTTATGAGGGGTACAATGTAAAAAAGTTTGTTTTTCATTACTCACTTTAATATTAAGCAAAAAACATTAAGGAAAGCTGTAAAAACTATGAGTATGCATATTAAAATTTATGAGAAATTTCTTAAACTGACATCAAACACATTTTTTTAATACAGATTCATGTTTATGCTACAGGCAGATGTTACATAAATTAAACATGAATGAAACTTTGGTAGCAGAATTTTGCCTATTGGTTAAAAGAAAATTTCATAAGAAGCAACTCACCGCACCTGTTGTCTGGATGAGGATCCACATAGGCACACATAGACAACCATCCTAATGTGATTTACCCCTATGTACATGAAGAGTAAATCTGCCCGTTCAATGAAAATATCTCTATGCAAATCTGTTGAAAGTTAAATCAGAAGTGTACACTGCAGACAGCATGCCCTCAAGCCCAAATATTGAGATACTCTTATGTTGTAGCCTCTAGTGAGACAGGCAAGATGGTAAGATGGGTGAAAAGGGGGTCCAATGTGATATCCTACACAAATGTTGCTACCTGGAATATTCCAATAAGCCACTTGACTTAAATTGAAGCTGAGCATTGCAATTAGCAATGTTAGTAATGGTAAAGGAATGCTTTGACCTATGACATTTTAAAAAGAGCCAAGATTTATATGTTTGAAATAACTAATGCAGATTCAGAAGTCACATCGTTCCTTATTCCTTCATGGCACACAAGATGCAGCTGGTAAAGCCTCTGCCAGACTTTCTTTCAGTGACAGGAGGCTGTGAGGTATATCTCATTCTCTGTAGCATGAACCCACTGGAGCATGTCACAGGAAAATGCCACCGTTTGAGTCCCTTCTTACAGAGTGCACCTGTTTCTGATTATTTGTTTTACAAAATTTCGTTGTAAGAGAAGATGTAATCCTCTTGACAGGGGTTCAGTTGCCTATGATCCAAGGTATACTTTTGGTACGGAACAGCTGTATAATCTTGTTTCAGCCTCTTGAGAAAATTGCTAAATGCTAAGCTGTGCAAAAATAACTAAAGCAGAAAGGTAAGATGATTTAAGCCAGAGACCAGATTGTTGAGGTAGAGAGAGCTAGTGGCTCAAAGATTCAAGAAGAGAAACACTGGCATGAAGAGGTAAAAAAACACTAATGAAAATCAGGGAGTCTGAAGATGCTCCTTCATTCCCACTGACAGCTGTCCAGCAAAGACTCAAGGGTGCTATAGAGGGGTGGTAAGAGTACTACCACTTAGCCTAGGAGCTTGCTAGTCCTAGCTGTGTGTTGTCTATTGTAATAACCAATAAACCATTGCTTTTTGTTTAATATCCTCTTTGCAAACTGTCTCTGTGCATGGGAAAGGTCCCCTGAGCAGAGTCCTGAAGTCTGAGAGTTACCTAGGGTACCAGTCAATTTTGAGGGCTACATAAACTTTTATTTAGCCTGTTCCCTTAAGGCTTCAGGCACATAAATGGAGAGGTGAAGCTGGGAAGATAAATCTGGAGTAAGTAGCTCTGTGACAGCTGAGAAGAAACAGGCAGGTGTTCCCAGTGTTTGCAGTAGTCAAGATTGACAGGCATGAGAAAATATATTCCTAGTTTGTTGTAATGGTGCTCTAAGAAATATTTACCAAGGCAGTATCACTGGTAGGGTGGGGCCATATCTCTAGAAAAGTCATGGGCTTTCAGTTATTTAAAACCAGAACCATTTGATTTGCCATGGACTAATCCATTTATTCATTCTTCACACGCCTTTTTCTGTAGCTCCTTGCTTCACTTCACATGCAGTCACAAACACCCCAGCCAGAGGAAAAGGTAAAAGCCTTTTAAAAAGCTCAGTCTTCTGAGCATCCCATTTCCCTTTGAGTGTAGTACACTTTGCTGCCTCTTGGAGCAAGCCTAATAGAAGCACAGTTTAAGCCCATTCAGATAATATCTTAATAATTAACACTAATCAGCTAATTTCTATTAGTTGATTATATCAATAATATTATCAGTATAAGTATATTCATAGAATCATAGAATTATAGAACCACTTGAGTTGGAAAGGACCTTAAAGATCATCTAATTCTAACCCACCTGCTGTGGACAGGGTTGCCAACCACTAGATCAGGCTGCCCAGGGCCCCATCCAACCTGGCCTTGAATGCCTCCAGGGATGGAGCATCCACAACTTCTCTGGGCAACCTGTTCCAGTGCCTGACCACCCTCTGGGTGAAAAATTTCCTCCTAACATCTAAGCTAAATCTCCCCTCTCTTAGTTTAAAACCATTTCCCCTTGTCCTATCACTATCTGCCCATGTAAAAAGTCACTCTCCCTCCTGTTTATAAGCTCCCTTCAAGTACTGGAAGGCTGCAATGAGGTCTCCCCAGAGCCTTCTCTTCTCCAAGCTAAACAAGCCCAGCTCCCTCAGCCTTTCTTCATAAGAGAGGTGCTCCAGCCCTCTGATCATCTTCATGGCTCTCCTCTGGACCCACTCCAACAGCTCTACATCTTTATTGTGCTGGGGGCTCCAGGCCTGGACACAATACTCCAGATGGGGCCTCACAAGGGCAGAGTAGAGGGGGACAATCACCTCCCTCACCCTGCTGTCCACTCATCTTTTGATGCAGCCCAGGATACAGCTGGTCTTCTGGGCTGCAATCACGCACTGCTGGCTCATGTCAAGCTTCTCATCCACCAATATTGCGACAATATGCGATACATAGTAATCATGTTAGACCACAGGATCTCAAATATGACATGCTGAGATATGTCCAGAGGCAACAATAAAAGTGAGGAAAAATCCAAGCTCTTAAGACGCGTTTCCCCTCTGCTTATACTATGTGTTTGACAGAAGTACAATCATGTTTACGACTTTACTAGAAATCAGACAAGGTGATGTGCAGCTAGCTACAACATTAACTAAAAGCACATGCTCCCATGAAATATTTTATCTTTCAATGTGTCAACTTGGTTTTCTTGTTCATACCACATACTTTTGGTAATGGTTGATCTCATAGATGTTCCTCCAGGCAGCATTGTAACAGCAAGTTTGGCAGAAAAGCAAAAAGAAATGCAGTAATAAGCATGGATAACGGGCACCACATATCTGGTGCCTTGTACTTTTTGAGAGTTCTGCAGGCTCCATCACTGCCTCCTTCTCCAGCTCCCTGTGTCAGAGACACAGCTCAAATACTCCTGTTATTGTTTGTTTCAGGTAAGTATTCTTTAGACTTTTCCCAACAAAAGACTTTCTTATTACTGCTAATTACTTTGTCAGATGAGGGCACATGTCTGCCTTTAAGTTCCACTCTGTCTGAAGTGGAAATTACCCCTTATTTTAAAAACAGCATGTTTTCCCAAATGCAACACTCACATTTCACTTCACAAATTTATCATCAGACAATAGGTAAGATTGAAAATTACATCCAAACTGAAACAACCAATAAAAACCCAATGCTGCAAAAGAATGGAGACAAAAGCTGTGTGAAAAGTGTTTAGGGTGAGATTAATTTCTTATTGTCTGGGGAAGGGTCAGTCAGAATACCAGCAGACTGGAATAAGTTTTAGTTCTATTAAGAAAAAAAGAATCATTTACATTTACATTGAATTGAATTTGTGGTGGCGTTTTCATTCCATCCAACCTAATGATTTCCTTTTCATCTTTAAGCTCATTAAATGACTTTTTTTCCTTTGCTCAGATGAATATTAAAAATGAGAATTAGAAACCTGGGGAAATTACCCTTTATAGCCACATATTAGTATATGAAAAAGCCATCAAATAGTGTGAAAAGTCATCTTACAATACTTAGGGAAGTACACATGTACGCAGGATAGATTTTAAGGGATCATTAGTAACCTGCTCTTTACTTTTGTGAGAATCCGATGAAAACTCAACTGTGTGTCCAGGAAAACAATGTCCACATAGCAAAAGGAGCCAGGATCAGCCAGTGGAGTGACAGGCAGTCACAGGCAGTGACAGACACTTCTGGAGTTGGAAGGTGTGGATTGAGTACCCATCCCAAGGTTCCTTTGCACATATCATTCTTTCCCTTAACGATCTTCAATGCCCATTAACGCAGTTAGTTTTATTACGAACTACATTAGTCTGATAAACACTAAACTGCAGCTGCTATCAAAACAAATTGCATTCACTGGTTTTAAGTTTTGAGCTGCACTGGGCTCTGGTCCCTTGAGCGAAGGCAATATCATCCGTTAAGCCACACATCACATGGTGCCTTAAGAGCCTCAGCCTTTTGCGTTGCTAGCAGCCCTCTCTCTGAAGCTCTGTAGCTGGCTTTCTGCTGGCAGCTTTGCACCCGGTCACCCAAGCCACCGTGGCAGCCTTTCCCAGAGTCTCTGGAGCAACATTTTCCCCTTGTTCCCACGCTGCGGATCTTGCGTTGTTATCCTCCCAGCCCTGCACCTGCAAACCCAACAGCGCTGTAACAGTGGGTTCTCATGGGAAATGACTGCCACCACCGTGAGAATCACCCCTTCTTCCCTTCCCTTTTCCTACTATGCATTCAAACGTTCTGGTTGACATTAGTAGACCCAAAAACATGCATGCCCCAAACTTAACAACAAGTCAATGTGCAGCCTCAGCAAAGCATGCTCTCAGCAACACCAACAGCATCATAGGCAGGAGCCACTGGTAAGCAGTGAGTCCTGACGAAAACTATGTTGATACTGTGGAAAAGGTATTACAGGAGGAACCATGTAGTGCACTCGAGAAGAGATCCAGAGAAGGATGTTTGCCTGGAGCACCCTCATTCTTCTCTTCCACTCTCTCTTCTTTCATTTTGATTTTTCTCTTAAGGTAACTATATGCCATCAGCTACAGACCCTGATAATAAATCTCTGTGCATGTGAAGCTGTCTCAAAAACCTTTGTGCAATACACAGTTACACACTCTTAATAAAAGAACAAATAACCGATGTTTTCATGGTTAGGTACCTTGTGAGCTTAAGCAGATTGAAACAAAAGGGAGATCTCACTGAAACCTTCCTGCTAAGGAGAAACATATGGAAACATTAAGGAGTTTTTTGTATCACCCAACTGTAGGCACCAGCTACAGTTCAGTCTCTCGTTAACAGCAGGCAGTAGGCATGTCTAAGAGGTGATTCATAGGGTGTACAGAGAACACAGTACAGGATGGAGTATCATGCCCTGTCACTTTCCTTGCAGCTGGTGGGAAGAGAAGGGCCTGGTGAGGTACACTTCTTACTCTGGGTCAGCTTCTAATGTAACTTTTCTGTGCTTCCCCCCCGTATCTTATTTACATCTTACATGTTTTCATTTTCTCACAAATACTTCCTTTAATTCAGTTTATTCACTGATATTTTTGTAATGTCCATTGTAACTTTCTTCAGTATTCATTCTTTGGAAACATCTCTGATACTGATTTTAAAAAGATTTGTAGTTTTGCATGGAGATGTTATTGTTTGTACCACTTGAAAAGTGAAAGCAAGGCTCAAAGCATACATAGTATGCTGTGCTTCCATGGAGACTAAGAGACCAAATTTTGTGTAAAGAGGGAGTAATCACAAGTTTTAAGAACCTGAGAAGCCTGTAAATTACTCTCAATTACAGAGATCCTGTAAGCAGTATCGGTGTCAGAAGCTATTTCCATGAGGCAGCCAGTGAAACTGGAGAGGTAGCTGTACCAAGAATGGTACAAAGTAGTTCTACCATTGCAAATGTAGAGTATTACCGTTCTTTCTGTCACCATCATGAGGCCTGAGAATAACTGCATGAAATTAGACATAGCTTTTTAAGATATCATATTCCAGAAGAGCCTTTTGCTGATTCTAGCAATAATGACCATTACTTTAACCTTATATAGTGAAATGAACTTGATTGTTGCAAAGGTTGAATAATGAAATAATTTTTTTTCATACTCATATTCAAGCAAGACTGAAAATAATTTATTATCACATGAAATATGAATATTTCATTATCTTATGAAGTGGATCCTGATCTTTATGATATTTCCAGTTATTTACTGCTACCAGAAATGGCCTATTTAGTTCACAGTTTAATTAAACTTGGGGTTTCAGCCTGGCAAATGCACTATTCATCAGTCAGTCACTTTCTAAGTTTCTGTTCTCAGCTGCACTGAAGAAAACAGCGATCCTGGCTTTAGTTGAAAAAATGTAGTTACATACCAGGCTATCTGAAAACAAAATACAATGTTCAATTTGCACACATGGTATTAAAAATACCTATCTGGCTTCATGTGTTTTTAACAATGTAAATCTATAATACCTCCAATAAACTCTGTTCCTTTCCTTCTAATACTTTAAAAAACTTAATATACATCTACACCTGTTTTTCTTTCATAAAATACTTTTAAGAGGGAATCACATTCTTAAGAAGACTGTTCCTTCCAGGCTTTTGTGGTGTTTTTTCTGCATTTTTCTCACTTGATCTGTGAACATGAATAGCTCACTGGCAGAGAGAGAGAGTCATTTCTAGCTAAAGGTATAAGTTGAGAGAGATAGAGAATCAGTCTTTTATGTTACTACCTATTTAATGGCCCTTGTTCAGAAGACATCAAAAATACTAGTTTCTGGAGAAAAATTCTGCAAGAATTATGTGCTTTCCAAATCAACTTTCTCATATGGCTGAGCACAAGCGCTGTAGGATTCCACAAATAGAAGATAACCCTTTAGAATAAAGGTGCCTTCTTAGGCATTACCTGAAACCATCTTGACATTCATAGTATACTAGCTTGGAGTGTTTTGTTTTGTTGGGCTGTCATTTTTTTCTGACACTAAAAATGACACTTTTTAGTGTGAGAAAAGTGTCTCACTAAAATGAGCACTAAAATCCATTGAAAATTTCACCCATATTTAAATATTTTTCAGTTTTATCCTTTCGACTTGTACAGATTTTAAATACTCTGACAGGAATTCTACAGGGTGGAATTTGGTAGAGAAGCTGATAATAGTCCATCACCAAGAAAACTATTTCCAAGTATTGTTTAAATTCCTAATAATTTGTCTTTCAGATAGCAGCTACTAAATCACTCATTTTCAATTAATGTCAGAAAATTACAGTTTCAAAAGATTTCTGTGACTACAATTCAGTTTTCAGTCTTTTTGAAAGAAACTGAGTCAATCTAACTCCTGCAAGAGAGCTATGTTTCACTGCTACTACCTAAAACTCTTCCAGTATTTTGCATGGAAAAAAAGCATGTGTGATATAGTTGAAAAGAACAAAATGAAATTTTTGATCTATTTCATAGAGACTGGTCATAAAATAGACATTTTCTACCAAAAAATCTCCCCCAAAACCAACAAAACAAAACAACAACAAAAAAACTTTACAGAGCACAGTGAGTTTGACAGCCACAAAGCATTACCAAGACCCAGGGAAATGGAAATTTAAATTTTTAGTTTCCATCATATACTGTCTGCGCCCAGTACCTTTTGGCCAGGCTTTTGGCTGGTCCCAGTATGTCAGATTTTGTGTGTGCAAAAAATGGAAAGAAAAAGGAGAAAATTCATTGTTAGGTTTGTTTACTTTTGTTTAATTTATTCTAAGATGATGTGGCAATCTTCTTCCCAAAAATGTTGTTAAATTGTGAATTAGTAATCTTGTTAGTAGGTAGTCTGATCTCATCTGGAAATGAAAAGGTTTACCAAATGCAGGGGACTTTGTACTTACCCTACTCACTCCTAAAAAAGACAGAGGGAAAATACAACCCCCTTTATCATGACCTTCTTTTTTACAACACGCGAATTGTTGCATTTAATATTCTCCTTTCAGCTAAAAGATTGGCTGCTTAAATCCATTTTTATGTGATAGATTAATGTTTACCCCAACATTTTATAAAATCTGAAGGTCATGAAAAATAAGTTGAATTTGTTTTGTATCATAAACCACTGCTAACTAAAGGTTACCTCTAAGGTAGTGAAGTCTCCAGTTATATGGAGACTAAACATTTAAATTACAACTATAACAGACTTGAGCACTCCTAGAGTTAAAATATATCAGCAAGGTCTATTTTTTTAAAAAATAGCAGTCTTACCTATATTAAATTAGCTGCAGTCCTTTTCCAGAAATAATTTAGTCTCAGATTTTGTCTCTGTTTGCTTCTTTTATGTCTGAGTTTTTGAATTCTATCTCCTACATGCTAATTCACTATAATTTATTAAAAAATCTTATAATATTCATTAAATGATGTTGTGACCAAAAACATGATTAGTTATAACAAAACTTGTTGAAAGTTGATGTTGAATAAAAGCTATTCTGGCATGTTGAACTAGACAACTCTTAAAAAATGCATTTTCCTTCCCTTAGAATGGTTATTCTTAGAATTTTTATTTTGTGGTCAACAATGTGAACCTAAATATTTTATTGTTTTTCTATTATATTACTATGTTACCTGCTTTTACAGGTACCTTGCTCTTGTCCAGCCATTTCACCTAACCCACCTGAGAACAAGATCTAAGACAATTCGAGTCAATTTATGTTTATGGATGGCATCACTTATTCTGATGTTCCCTGTGTGGGTCTACTCAAAAGTAATAAAGTTCAAAGACGGTTTGGAAAGTTGTGCTTATGATCTAACCTCACCTGATGATGTTCTCTGGTAAGCTTTCAAAACTCAGAGGAACATGTCTTTAGCTGGTGTTGAGGATGCCACCCATTTTGTTTTTGACAACTCTGACCTGGCAGATGGATGCATGGATGGATGGATGGATGAATAGAAGGGTGAATAGACGGATGGAATAGAATTAAAGGCTGAAGCTGTCTTGTATCATTCAAAGCATTGCATCTTAGATTGTATTGGTAATATGTAGGCAGCCTCAACACAGTCAAGTGCAACAAGACAGCTCCCACATAGCAAATATAACATTGAAGGATTTCTATTTCTCCTTATCTTCTCTTGCTGCATTTAGACAACTGTTGTTCACAAATGGGAACTCATTGCCCTTTCTGACCTGACAGACTGTCATGTTTGGAAAATATAGATCACAGAAGAGATTAAACACTCCTCAAATTGCATACATGACTTTCCAGTATGGCCAAGCAGATTTCTGTCTATTTGTTGAATTCAAGCTAGTTTGTTGAGTGATGACTAGCAAGGGACATAAAATAAAATTTTTAAAACCTTATGTAACAGAGAGCAAATTTTGACTGATACCAATTGTTTTTATATTAGCATGTTTGTTTGGGTAAGGAAGATATTTCGGAGTGAGTATCCCAATTTTCTCTAGTTACCACACTTGAGTTCACGTTACTCAGCAGTCTCAGATCACATGATCGGTATTTTTCTCAGGTGAAATTAGACTGGAAAACGTGCTCCAGGAAGTCAATGAAAGGAATCCAACCACTGTTTTATACTCAGTCCTCAATTCACAGGATCCAATTACAGAAAATTCAAAGTTACACTCCCTAACATGAGAATAATTGTTATGTCCTAAGCACCAAGTACTTCACTCCAGAGATTTTCACTATTCATTTGTACTACTTGTTAATATAGACAAAGCCTCAGAGTGTATTCCAGCCTTTTTTGTTCTAGCTTCCCTTCCCCCTCCCCTCTCCCAACTGAATTGCAACCAGATTTTTAATGGGATTAATTCTAACCCCAGAAGACCAAAAAAAAAGAGAACAGAATGTGTAACAGTACAGAAGTTAAATATTTTAATGTCTGCAAAGCCTGATGAAATTCACTGCTGAAGACTTGAGGTACTAGTAAAAACTATCCTGGACATATGAATTAGTATTTTCAAGAACTTATGAAGGACGTGAGACCCCCAATAGCCTGAAAGAAATTGGATAAAATAGGAGAAAAACAGGTTGAAAGGATTTTGGGAGTTCAGTCTAGTCCGTCCTCTCTCATATGTCATGATCAATTGCCAGAGGCTTGTTTAATTCCACATAAGAGATTTTAACGCAGAAAAGTATGAAGACAAGTAAAAGGAGACTCTGGTAGATAGAGTAAAAAGCAATGAACTTTAATAACCAGAAAGTTTAACAAATTATTAAACTGTCAATCTGTAAAGTGATAAGAAAAACTCAATGTTTATTTGTCAGGAACAGATTATAACAAAACAATCTAATTTCCTTCTTTGATGGAAAGTTCTACATTTGCTAAAGAGTAATGGAAATGAGATATCTTGAACTGTAACAAAATGCCAGCAAGCCAACTAAGAAAGATGATGTAGATTACACTACACTAATGATGTAAGAATGCTTGAAAAAACTGTGCTCAGAAGGTGATCATCACTGGTCTACTCTCAGACTAGCAAAATGTCAGGGGACTAAGCAGACTGTGTACTGTATAAATGCTTGCAAGAATTTTCACTAATTTTACAGGTGAAGGAAAAAGCACACAAATACAGAATTTAGAAAGATGAGAGATATAATTTGTAGTTATCTTCTTGTAGTCAACATTACCTCTAGAAGTGCTGAACACAGACTTTAATACTTAAAAGTACTTGCAGTTCTAGGTACTTGCTGCTAACCAAATAAGCTCCGTGTATCTCTAATCAAGAATCAAAAATCAGAGACTACTTTATGAAAAATGTCATTTATATTTTTTTACATTTATGAGGTAGTCTTTGTGTAATCACCATGTTTGTTCTCTTTGTATTTTGTTTTGCAGGTATACACTTTATCTTACTATAACAACTTTCTTTTTTCCTTTACCGCTGACAATTATTTGCTACATTTTAATTTTATGTTACGCATGGGAGATGTACCAGTAAAACAAGAAAGCAGGAAGGTAAAGTATTATTCATGCTTCTTCCTATGCCACATGCTCTGCTCAGGCTGTAAAGGTTTTATATGTAACAGGCTAAAAGGAATAGTCCTAAAACAACATTTGGGCACTGCATCATACAACTTTCAGTGCTTCAGACACTGCCTTAGGTTCCCAGGAAAAAAACTGTGGACGGGATTCAGGGGAGGGAGCAAGATAACCCAATTAGAAGGAAAAACTGAGGAGAAAGTTGTGGGCGAAGTCCTCAGCTTGTCTGAGGACAAAAAAAAGGCACAACCCAACCCTGTACTTCTGGCTGTGGGAGGGCACCTACCCATCCAGGCCCTGTGGCTCCAAGATCTCAGTTTAAGGATTAGAAAACCCTGGGAAAACATGGGTGCCAGGTCTGGTACCAGCTGCCATGCCCCAGGGAGCTGCAGGTTGGGTTCCTCCAGGCTGCATTGCACCTCCTGTGGGAAGGGGACTCCAGAACCCACAAAAATCCCTCTGTTCACAGCCTGGGGAAGTCTAGGCAGGAAAAGAAAATTGACATATGAAACAGATGAAATACAATTTCCCAGTTTCCATGACAGCAGCTCCTGGTCAGTATGTTTTAGTCCTAGGACTACATGCTTTGGATTTCAGCTTGTACCAATTTCCTATGAAAAAGGAAATTGATTTCCATTTTAGTGTGGTTTTTAATTCCTCAAGCAGGAGGATCATTTGCTTCTTTGCTCTAAGTCTCCTTTGAGCTCATAATAATCGTGTTTTAACTGTATGTTCCTGTTCTAGTTGTTAGTAAAAAAAGGGTAGTCATAGATGAAAAGGGATGCAAAGCTATATAGCTCTGATGTTGAAAAAGAGTAAGCATTTTTAATGAAAATAATTGTCAGTGTTTCATCAAATATATGTAAACAATTCTCAGTGGCTCCTGTGTGTGTGTGACATAGGATTAAATTTGGCCTAAGCAGAAGATACAATAATGTGCAAACAACAAAAAAATGAAGTTGTGGAGAGCTGGCTTCTGCTTGCCCTGTAGGTGAATTTGGCCTCAAATGACTGCTATTCGTTAGTACACTCAATCCATGCTATCATTTTCCCACCTTGACTTTCCATGTTAGGGATCTTTCTCTGTTTTGCAGTTACACCGCTGGTATCCCCCGACAAGGAGTCATGAGGCTTACCAAGATGGTGTTTGCTCTGGTCAGCGTGTTTGTGGTAAGTGCTGCCCCGTTCCACGTGATCCAGCTCATGAATCTTCAGGTTTCTCAGCCAACCCTTGCCTTCTATGTAGGCTACTATGTTTCCATCTGCCTCAGCTATGCCAGCAGCACCATTAATCCCTTTCTCTACGTCTTGCTTAGTGGGAACTTCAAGAAGCGTCTCCGGCAATGCACAAATGTGGAAGTCAAGATGGCAGAATGGGATATCAACATCATTGAAAACATCCTCAAGTCAAGTTTTTGAAAGGAGGGTCTTCTCCCAAGAAAAATGCATTATCTATGTGCAGATTTTATTGGTCACAATAGATGGGCCTGATTTCACTTCCTTTGTGAAAGTGTAACTTAGAAGTGGTTTTGTTGTTGGAATTGCACCTATGTCAAACCTGTGTGAGACAAGGATCTGCTGCACTGTTTGAAAGGTTAGAACTTTAGAAGGAGAGATTCTCTGCAAAAGCATTCTTTGTTGCTGTGCCATTGCCTTTCTTTATGATGTTTTGCACATAGATGAAGCAAATGTATGGAGACAAAAGTGAATTTAAAAATCTGTAGTCCTCTGGTAGTAAGAAGATAGAATGATGGTGGTAGACATGTGGGATCTGACATTGTGTGTGAAGTCATGGAAACTGTAAGTGAATGACCAAAAGAGACTTAGTTACTGATAACTCAAAAGGGGGTAACTATTGATTTTTATCCTATCTACAGCTGTCTCAGCTGGCACTTGCTTCTGCAGCTATTAAAGACAGGGGAAAGACATAAAAGACCCTTTCAGAGGAAAACCGCTTTTGAATTAACCTTTGTACATGTCCTTGCAAACAAAGAAGTTAATTTACTTGGTGTGTGTCACTGAAAATTATTAAACCTAAGTTTTGAAAAAAAAACTGTTTTGGGGATATGTCTTTGCTTCTTTTTTCTCAGAATTCCTGCTCCCAAGACAGCCTGAGAAGGGTGTTCAGTCCTGAAAGAGCTCAGTGCTGGTCTCACTACAATGAGTGTCAAGATGAACTTGGTGCTTGCCCAGGATGTGCTCTCATTCATTTCAAGAAGGGTAGAAAAAGGCTTGCTTGCTGTTAGCACTCAAACTGCAAAATTTCTAGTACTAGGATATAATCAAGCAATATTATTAGGACCTTGCCAGATAATACAGGAAGTTGTTGGGGAAAAAAAAAAAAAAAAAAAAAAAAAGAATTCTATTGAAAAATCTAATGTTATTGAGAAACATTTACAGTTCCAGTGTTCACCACACTGGGATCATCTCCATCATGTTCTCTTCTCACACCACTTTCTCTTATCTCAGGACTTCACTTACTACTTTATTGAGTGAAGATAACATTTCACTAGGACCAGGTGTTATATGGCTATAGCCTTCTTGTTGTTCAGAGACCTAGTGAACCTCAAACTGTGAGGATGCACTTCCTCACACTTGCAGTTAGCTCCCAGCTAGTCGTTCTATCCCAAGTACACCTTTTATTGATTAATTTGCAGTACTGTGGAGATAGTGCTCTGTGATCCCATTCTGCAATATGCCAACCCACTTGAGGATGCATGACACAGGAAAGAAGACAATGTTTTTCACTGAGGGAGGGCTGGGCTGCCTAGTGGCCCCCATATAGCTTAGCACATTCTCGAACTGTGGATCAAGGTACTACGCTGTCTTCTCCTGCCTTCACATGGCATCTGCCAGTCCCATAAGGTCTCATAGAATCATAGAATCATAGAATAGATT
>NW_010321540.1:0-28931 GCF_000700745.2 Antrostomus carolinensis
ACCAATCACCTTCTCATTTTCCATGTGCCTTTACGGCATAGCTTCTAGGAGTAGAAGCTGCTCCATGATCTTGCCTGGCACTGAGGTGAGACTGACCGGCCTGTAGTTCCCCAGGTCTTCCTTGTTTCTTTTTAAAAATGAGGGTTATGTTCCCCTTTTCCAGCCTGCAGGAACTTCACCAGACTGCCAGGACTTCTCAAATATGATGGATAGCAGCTTCGCAACTTCATTAGCCAGTTCCCTCAAGACCCGCAGATGCATCCCATCAGGTCCCATGGACTTGTGCACCTTCAGGTTCCTTAGGTGGTCCCTAAGAGGGTTGAATTTTTTAAAACATGGATATTCTTAACAAATATGCCTTTTTTTTTTAATGCACCTTTGCCTCAAGAATGTGTTCACAACACCATATATAATCTATTCAGATGTATCAGATTTTGAAGCAGTAGAAGTGGAAGTGTGCACCCAAGGGTTAAGTTTAACTGAAGTGTCACAAAACAGTCACTGATCTGCTGCTTTCCAAGGTCCCGCTTTTGATTAGCATGGTCAGTATAAGCTGCACATTCCTGGTTTTGCAAGGAAGATGGAAACAAGGAGACACTGAGGAAAAAAATAAATCTTGGGAGTCTAGCCAAACTGTGGGTGCCAGCAGCATCACTGGGATGCAGCCAAGTGAGAATGAAGAGGTGTCTTCAGTCTCTGGAGCAGCTCTCCTGGATAGCATTCTGCATGGTTTTATACAGCTCAGGCCTGTCCTTCCTATTTCTTTTATTGGATTTGCAGCAATGTAACTTCACCGATGCTGTGCTCCTTGGTACAAGGCTATTTCTGCTGCAGACCCTGCAACTCCTCCTGAGAAAGTTGGTCCTTTCAAAACTTTCTGTTATGAATTTTTCCCAAAAATTTGAATTTACAGAATCACAGAATGGTGGGGGTTGGAAGGGACCTCAGGAAATCATCTAGTCCAACCCCCCTGCCAAAGCACCCTACACCAGGTTACACAGGAAAGTGTCCAGGCAGGTTTTGAACATCTCCAGAGATGGAGACTCCACAACCTCTCTGGGCAGCCTATTCCAGTGCTCCACCACCCTCACAGTAAAGAAGTTTTTCCTTAAGTTTGTGTGGAACTTCCAGTGTTCCAGTTTTTGCCCATTGCCCCTTGTCCTGTCACCAGTCACCACCAAAAAGAGTCCAGCCCCATCCATTTGGCCCCCACATTTCAGGTATTTATAGACATTGATAAGATCCCCTCTCAGTCTTCTCCAGGCTGAAGAGTCCCAGCTCTCTCAGCCTTTCCTCATGCAGCAGATGCTCCAGGCCCCTCATCATCTTTGTGGCCTCTGCTGGACTCTCTCCAGAAGATCCCTGTCCCTCTTGAACTGAGGAGCCCAGAACTGGACACAGTACTCCAGGTGTGGCCTCACCAGGGCAGAGTAGAGGGGGAGAAGAACCTTCCTTGACCTGCTAGCCGTGTTCCTTCTGATGCACCCCAGGATACTGTTGGCCTTCCTGGCCACAAGGGCACACTGCTGGCTCATGGTCATCCTGCTGTCCACCAGCACACCCAGGTCCTTTTCCACAGAGCTCCTCTCCAGCAGGTCAGCCCCTAACCTGTACTGGTGCAAGTGGTTATTCCTCTCCAGGTGAAGGACTCTGCACCTGCTCTTGTTGAACCTCATCAGGTTCCTTTCCACCCAGCTCTCCAGTCTGTCCAGGTCTCACTGAATGGCAGCACAGCCTTCTGGTGTGTCAGCCACTCCTCCCAGCTTTGTATTGTCAGCAAACTTGCTGAGGGTGGATCTACCCCTACACCCAGGTCATTGAGGAAGATGTTAAAGACCAGACCCAGTACTGACCCCTGGGGAACACCGCTAGTTACAGGCCTCCAACTAGATTTAAGTGACAGTGCAACGGCGATATCCATTGTTACAAATTGAAATGGCTAACACAGTCCCTTCATGAAAACTTAAGCCATTATAAACCCAGATAAACCTTTCTTACTCACTTCACTGGCTAATTAACATTAACTGGAAAAAACATTGCATTACCTGGCTACTGGCAAAATTACAAGTTTTGTCCATGTACAGTACGTGTATATTTCTAATAATCCAGATTATAAAAATACACAGCTCTTACACAGATAAAACAATATTTTCTGAACTGTTTTCAGTTTAAAGCAACTGCTTTATGGTCTGTTGGACATACACAAATTTGTAAGTCAGTATGCTAATAAAAGCAACAACACATGCCAGAAAAAGTGCACTTTCTCTTTACGCGTCTATACATAGAAATCTTCATTTAAAATGTTCCCTCAGCATAGTTTCTACTATTTAGCCTACTAAGTTGCTAAGTTACCAGCACGTATCATTAAGGTTTGGTTCTAGTAAGTTCCCCAAGTTCTGTATCTGTCAGTGATACAGAACATAAAGCAGGATACCTATTACTGGTTAACTACTGAGCAGAAATGAAACCTAAGTTGATTCATCTACATTATTTCTAGTGCTATACAAAAGCCTGAATTAATTTTTTTGTGAAAATAGGTAAACTCTTAAATGGCTAGAAACTGTAGCCGTATAACTGATGATCCTGCCTTGCGATAAGGTAGAGTAAATACATAATTTAATTCAAGCTGATTCAGATAATGAAAGAAACACAAGTATTTTCAAGCAGCTTTTCTTAAATCTCTGTTTACTTAGAAAATAATTAGTAATATAGACTGTTTTGGTCAAATCTACAAAATTCCTATGCCTTGTCTTCCTTAGTTACATATAGGACAAATATTTTTCCCTTAAAAGTTATACGTCAAATACAAAACCAAGAAATAACTTCACATTCTATGTTTGTCCTTATAAATGTAATTAAGAAGATCATGTTACTCTAATTATCTAATACACACAGCAAGGCACAAGAATCATAAGAGAGAGTTCTCCAGCTATAACAAACTTCCTCATAACACGCCCTTTACTTGTTTCCATACAGCAATATAAGAACAAGGCATAAAAAGAATAGATGATGAGAGGACATCCTCATACACACCTTGATGATTCTGAATTACTTTGAAGGTTCACTTCTATTTGCTTCCATATCACATTTATTGTGAGCCAAGTTCAGATATTCTGATTACTTAAATCAGGAAATCATCAATGTTATGCATTTCTGTATAAATGTAGAAAGTGTGTTCCCTGAAAACACTCTCACAAACTTCTTAATAACAAAAAATAGTATTTCTAAGTGTCCAGGATTTCATCTTAAGCTGTATTTACCGTTATCCCAAATATCACCTATACCCAGGGTCACACGTGCCTGATGCTACTCTAGACAAAGCCTCAAAGCCAAGCCAATTCCCATTTAACATTATGATAAAAGATTTCTTAAATGAAAAAAAAACAAAGCTCAAACTTTTCTTGTTAGAACAGTCATCCTTAGTGTAATGAAAAGCATAATGCCTTCTTGTATTTTAAATTATTACAATTGTTATTATTTTTTAAAATGAAAATCTGTTTGAACAACCAATATGCAGATGCTGTAGTGCAACTACTAATGTTAGCAGATCGCAAATATATTGTAACTGACAGGAAAGCTTCAACATTTTAAATTAAACATTGAACCAAACCCATTTCAGCTGTGTAATTTTAGATCACTTAAATAAAAAAAAAAAATATCCAAGAACAACTTTTCCCAAATGAATGGATCAAAATTTCTTATCAATATGTCACTTAGAATTTTGTATTTTTATTACTATTTTGCATGCAATTGAACCATAGTTTGTTTTAATTGTTTTAATAGCTAGCAATTGAAATAGTTTGCATTGTATACCAAAACCTAGATTAGATGCAAAAAATACAATAGTTAACCAGAATGGAATTAATAAACAAAATCCATTGCTTCCAGTGAGCATGAGGACTAACCACATAGATCAGACTGAATAAAAACCCACCTTTAGCAATTACCTTACCTAATGGAGCTCCAAGCCTGCAACCTTCAATAACATCTCTTTACCTATCACAGTCAATCTCATAAATTAAGTTTTGGATGAAGCATTTGTGTGCTGAACTGGATGGTAAGAAGCAGCTAAACATAGCTCAATGTAAGTTCAATTCTAGAAATTCTATGATGACATCAATCCTTTCCACATATACAGAGCCCAATATTACTGTCAGATGTGGTCAAATGAAAAATATAAATTACTAAATCTCAGTCATCCATGGACAAACTATCAGAATGCTTTTGTTTTTTCCCAGTATGGTCTAGCAGCATACTATGCAGAGATCCAGCCAGGCCCTCATCTACCTACTCATGCTGCTCCACCATGCCACAGAGGTGAATGTTGCAAACGTGTTCTGGTATCCTGAATACAGTGAAAAAAATGGTTAACACAAATCAGATCAAAAGGAATAGTTTCAAAATAGCTTTGAACAATTTAGATGTCTACAAAAGACTGGAAAAATCTGAGCCCCAGTCTTTGAGAACTGTGTGCCTACATTATCCTTGCAGATAGGAAGGAGGAACTGTCTTTATTTTGAAATGCCCTCAGATTCTGGTTTTGTTGACACTACCCTTGTCTGCATCGAGGCAGTCAGAAAGGCTCTGCCCCTGCCCTGGTATCCAAGCTTCCCTTGGTCACGTCACAGGTGGTGCATGAGAGTTGGGGTCTCCCACTTTCCCCGTGTGGGTAAAAGGCTGAAATCCACTTGAAATCAGAGCTGCTATTATCTTTGCAAGCCTGGGCCCTGGCCACAATCCTGCACTTCGTTTCACTGCTTTTACAGCTGTGAAAACTGGGATATAGGCAACCCACTGAGCAAGTTCCCAAGGGAAACGACTCATGGGAGAAGCCCTGGTGACCACTAAGTGGCCATTCTTCAAGCCACTGTGGATCCGGCCTCCTCGTGGTCTGCCTCATCGCCCTGTACCCTTCCTCCCCTCTCTCCTCTCCTAGCTGGACTGTGCCAGGACAATGCCTGGTGGGATGGGCTCTCCTTGAGGTGAGATGGCCAACACAGCCACGTTCAAACAGCAACAGCAAACAATGAAGCGTTGAAGCCAAGGACACTTGGATGTCTAACACCAAAATACGTACATGAAGGGGTAGGTATGAAGAAGTTACAAATGAATACAGCTGTATTTTCAGTGTTTTAGGATCAATATATGACATAATTTAATTTGTTGCATAATCACATATATTACTAAAATGAACTGCAGACAGATGACATCTGAGCATTCACATGTCATGCTGAAGTGCAGGAGGGTATGGTATTACGGGTTGATTAACTGATTTTTAAGAATAAAATCTTGCTAGCAAATAGATTATAAATAAAGTATATACGCTGAAAATATATTCATTATAACAGAAAAATCCTACCAACGCGGGCCATCTGCTCTTGACTGATAGGTTTGGTAAACTGTCAAAATATCATGTAAACTGTTACAAATCTCATTTAATGAATATCTCAAAAACATATATAGCTCACATTACTGGCAAGCTTTTAATGAAAATATATATCAAAGAATCAGATATGTGTGAAATCTGAATTTCAATTAATAAGATAAAGAACAAAGGCTGTAGAAAAACAGCAAGAGCTCCATCTATCCCCTCTGAGATGAATCAAATCCCCTAAATGATCTAAAAACTGTGGTTATCAGCGTCTTAAGAAATGTAATTCTTCCATTGCTAATTCCTGTACTATTTTACAGCATTTAAAATAATTCTGTAGAGAGTAAAAGCAAACTAAAAAGAGAATAAGAGTTCAGCTCCCTGTGAATATTTGCCAAATTTCTGCCCAAAAGATATTGGATATTGGGTATTCTCCCCACCCCTTTTCATTATCTGAAACTTTTCATATTTCCCATTACCATCTCATTAACATCCCCCAAAATGTTATCAAGACCTTGTAAGACCTAGTTGAGGATCCCACTTGTGTCTAACCGTACCCTTTCTGGACTGCTCCACTGCACAAAGACAAAATCATGCACAGTCCTCCAAAGGACTGGGATGACTGATGTGCATGTAATAGCTTCTCCCTTTGTTTTAAAAGTTTGTCCAAAATCTAAAGCCACGTGTTTCTCTGAGGAGGAATAACATCTTTGAATGCATGAAATATTTACCAAAAGAAGTTCTACCAATACCAATACCCAAGTGACTTCAGAAATAATCCCTAATCTTCTCAAACATTTAAATTTAACTGGCATGAAAATTCTAGACTCTAGAGACTATTCACTGTGATGGGAGATCATATACATAAAAAGGAAAACTGTTCTTTCCATCACAGCATTTCAGGTATAATGCACCACAGCCTCCAGCCCTTTTCCAGTTAGCTTTCTTCCCTGACAGGCATCATTGCTCTTCTCCTTGCTCTCTGTTTCATCGTGGCCAAGCGCAGGATTGTGGTACAGCATCTGCCCCCATAGGTTGCCTTCATGGAAATGCCTACAAGTAACTTAAAAATGTAAGAATCCAGTTTGTGTAGAAAAGTAGATGATATAAACTGAATGTCATGTAGTCTCAATGTTTTCTCTACAAATTTCAGTCTTACCCACTCTGACGTTAGTACTGAGTGGTGTGATAGCCCCATACACAGAAGATGTTAATAATGACATACAGTGAATGGAGTAGGTGCAGACAGCTGTCAAATTCTATAGTATAACTCTGGAAAAATGCAAACTATTACTTATCATGTCTAGAAACTGCACGGCTCCTTTCACAGCTCCTTCCCTCCAAGCTCTCTGTGATGGCAAACATCTTCTGAAGTAGAAGATGCTGCTGCTTCCTCTGAAGGCTGCAGTTGCATTTCGCAAACTACCAGAGCCATCCATGGTCTCTCTTCACTCTTCTTTACGTGTACAAATGCTTTACTAAATTCAGCATTAGATTCTCATATAAATCTGCCTTACCCTGCCACTAAACTGCTACCATAACATGAAATTTAACTTTGCCTTTATTTCCCAGGGTAGGGATAGACTGCAGAATCTCCCCGTATGTATTTTATTGACGGTATTTTTACACCCGTTTTAAATTGCTTTGCTATCCCAAACTGTATTTCACATTACCCTGCTTTTGGTTTCTACAGTTCATATGTTTAGACTTCTGAAACTTTTTTCTTTTCCCCAAGCTGTATTGAAAAAAAGTTTCTTTTTAGTTACGTGTATTTTTATTAAAGCAGTAATAATGGCAGCAGAAACTCAGAATATTCTAGCCTTGCTAAATGACTATCTGACAGCCTATAATTTCTCTGTCATTAAAATACATATTCAAGCACTGAGTTAATGTTGGAAGAATGTTACCCTAAGGAACAATCTTTTCTCATAGTATGAAATGTAAGTTTACTTAACGCACTGTGCGTTAAAACAAAAAGTGGTCAGTTCTGGGAAGAGAAATTCTGATATAACTGACCATTTAAAACAGTGGGAAGTACAGCTACTTCTCATAAAGGAATTCCAAAGTACCATTCATTGCATAGATTGTCTAGGAAGGGTCCAATTTTTAATGTACCAATATATTTTCTTTGGTATTGTTACCATAAGATAAAATAATTGTTTGCCTTAACAAATAACAAATGGTAAATACACATGGGATTCTGGAAGGCCGTGCAATAAGCATTTTGCACAAACTAATTAGTAGGACTACCCTTATAACATATATACAGTGAAGATCTGAAAGAATTCTTGAAGTTGAATGAAGCAGTCTTTCACTAACATGAATTTTTAAAACCTCTTCTTCTATTCTCCTACAAACAGCTCAACAGAGACTAGCTTCCTCTTCTGCTCTACCCAATAAATGTCTAGCTAGCAATTACCCAGTGCCAGAAATATCCACTACTGATAGCCAATCTAACTCCCATTTCAGAAAACAACAGGAAAACTTACAGAAGTCCAAAGAGGACCTACAGGTCTTGGGAAAATGTTGAAATCTGGAGAGGAGACATGCAGCAGCCGTTCCATCTCATGTAATTTTGAGAATTAAAAGATGTCTAGGGGCAGTAAACAGCAGAAATTATTTGTTCTTGAGCAGTTATTTTTATATATACTGTTTGGTCTCAGTTTTCTATCCTGTGTAAGACAATCACCATTAAACAGCATCTGAGTGCACTCTAGAAGTGCAGACTACAGAGCATTACTGCCTTTCACATGCTCATTTTAGTATCCCCTGTGGCAGCTAGTACCCTGTCAACTCTAATAGTTCTACTATTAACTGTGATATTTATTAAGACATGTATTTACACTGCTGCATATTTAGGAAACTGTGGGAAAGATCAAAGAAACAAACCTGCAAGAGCAGGATTCTGTAACATTATTTCACCCCTGCATGAGCCCCTGGACATCACCATGTGAAAGCCACCGCTCCCACAGACACCATTTCTCCAACATGGGAGCAACACGACACAGGAGCTGGGGACCGCTCTGGGGGCAGGCATGATATGTGTATGAGAAACACAATGCATTTTGGGCTGGTTTCCTAAATGCTAAAAGTTTTGTAGGGTAGAAGTACCACAATGCCCAAGGGGTGTGTGGTGCCACCCCCAACTCCTCAGAGTGCCCCTCACCACCATGCAAGTGCAGAATGCACAGACCATGAGAGCCAACATTCCTCTTGCAAACTGATGCAAGTAAAACACATTATTAACCCACATTAATGAAAACATGGTAGAAAGAACAGGAAAGGGATGGTAAACGAATGCAAAACAGATACTTAGATACCACATTTTCTTTAACTCTAGAATTTTCAGATTTATTGTGACAGGTAATAGTTTGGAATGTCACAGGTATTAGTTTAGAAATAATTTTAGAACCTCAGTAAAGCTCTGTTCAATTATTAACATGTGAATACAAAGAAAATACTAATTACAGATAGTTATTATATTTTCAAAATAACCCACGGGGGAATTAATATTTTTCACCCTCTTCATCTGTTTTACTACAAATACCTACATACTCAACTGATTGTTGATGTTTGGGATAGTTTTGTTTTAAAGTTTACAGTGGGATGATTAAGTGGTAAGAAGTGCATTACTTCACCATCCCTACAAAAGGTGGACTAACATGTTTGTGCTGCTTCTCTTTTTGAGCTAACACAGTTACCTTGTGTATCTCTGCAGAGCAATGCATAGCTCTGCACACATCAGATCTACAATTGCAAATTCATTATTAATGTTCTGTACTCAAAAGATTTTGCTAATTAACTGAGCCACCCACTACTTCATCATTATTATTTCCTGTAGCATTTGTACATGCCTTGGTTTCTCAGAGCATTCAAGAGAGTAAAACCTAATTAATTTGTGGGGACTTCATGGCAGGACAAAGTAGCTGCAAGCTATGCAATACTGCTTTTTCTCCCAGATATTCTTGTTAGGCTAACAAAGTCTTAGCTGGGAACAAAGATAATACACAGAGAATTGCACAATACTCTAGTAGAAGTTCAGTCACCGAAATATGAGGATTATGCAAAACTTCTTAATGGCATTACTCACAGAGCCACTGGGGAAGGAGAGATTATATGGCAGAGGGAACTCAATTTGCTTTGGAGCAGCACAATACTTTAGCTGCATAGCCTTCTTTCCAGACCCAGATTAGAACTTCTTCAGATAGCTAATCCTAAACCAATAACAATAACCCAGGTTTCTGAAAAAAATATTTGTAACACAAAGAATCCAGAAAGATGCAGTGATGCCCGCACAGACTGGCAGCTGATTCATATGATGTTAGAGTTACCATGGTAATCTTCAGTTCAATTTTGTTAAATCAACAGATAACATATATGTATGTTCTGCTGTCATCAGAGGCTTAGAAGTCACCAGAAGTACAGGGCTACACAGCTGGTAGAACAGAAGCGTGCACAAAATATACTACCTATACAAACAGTTTTCCACCCAACCTACCAATAGCAAGTTGGATGTCATGGTTAACTCTTACCAGATACCTCAGTTTTCACAAGCATGTTTTCAATACCCAGTTTTCAGAACACAAAATTCCCATTATGAATATTTCCAGAGGCCATCAACATGTTCATGATGGGTCAAACCTCTGGAGAGGTGCCTTCAAGAGATGAGAGTAATAGGAAAAGACCCTGAACAGGGAAGTAGGAATTAAAATACTTGGAACAAGGCTTAGGAAAAAAGCACATTTCTTGCCAGAATTTAAATGCTGATAGATCCTTATCACGTAATTTGTTAAAATCAACACTAAAAGTCATTTTGATTGCTTGGATGTAAAAGGGATGGAGGATCTCCAAGTTTTGGGCCCAAAGAAGTAAATGGGATGCTTTGGGGCATTGAATTCTGTCTAAAAATACTCAACTGGCCTAGCTTCTGTGACATTTCATCCACTAGTCTTCTCAGTAGCAAAGTTGAGTTTTATTCGATCGTGCAGCAGGGTTGTGCTTCAGAAAAGGAACATACTGATCAAGGGTTTACAGTATCACATTTAAAATCATATGTTAAGAATCATATATACAATCATGTTAAGAATCACAGGCCAGTTGAGGCTGGGTGGCATCTCTGGAGATCATTTAGTCCAACCCACTACTCAGAGTGGAGTCACCTAGAGCAGGCTACTCAGGACCATGTCCAGATGGCTTCTGTGTATCTCCAAGGATGGACATTCTACAACCTCTCTGAGAAACCTGCTCCAGTGCTTGACCCCTCTCACAGTAAAAAATACTTTTTCTTATGTTCTCATGTTTGAATGGAATTTAGTGTGCTTCAGTTTGTGCCCACTGACTCATGTCCTTTCAAGAACAAAGACTGTTTCGTTCGCATCACTTGAAAAAGCACAGAAGTACGTAAAGGACAGGACTCCAAAAGATTATTCTGGAGTAATAACTCTTCTTATGTATAGTTTTGAATAGTGTGATACTTAGGATGCTGTGTGGAGTACTCTGAAAATATTTTAATCAGAAAAAGAATGAATTCTGTCAGATAAAAAGGAAAAAGAAACCCAGAGATCTTCCTACTCCTAAATTTTGTATATTTAGTAACTGATCCACCAAACACTCTTTAAAACACAATTGCACTGTGGATTCTCTTTTTGTGCTATTAATAAACAGAAATGAGCAAGGATGGTGCTACCACCTCCCTTCTACTACAGACCACTGTGCCACTAGATATAGCTAGTTACCATCATCACTTAAATTATTAAAACAGGAGCTTTCTGCAGGACTCGCACTTCTGTGAAACAATGTTGGAAGACAACTGCAAATTCAGAAAGGGTATCACCAACTTTAAAGATTAAATTAAATCCATTGAAATTATTTGGGTGACTAAACACAGGCATGTTTTTAAATTATTGGCTCAAATGCCTAAGCTTTCTGATAACAAACACAAAGATCCATGAATGCAGTAATAGAGGACCTGGAGAAGAAGCTACCAAAGGTCCTTTTCATCACTACAATAACTCAAAAGATCTACAGCAAAAAGAATGCAGTAAAAGTAACATCTCATAAAGGGAATAACGGCTTTACACTTCTGATGTGTCAGAAGTACTTTTCTCTGCCCAACACTATGCAGACTTATTAGAATCTATTCTGGGGTCACAGTGGACAAGCTGAGAATTATTTTCAACTTATGTGTCAGACAGAAATAAATTACCTAGGGAAAAGAAATATTGCTTAGATGTGTGTATATATTATATTACACTCCATAAAGAAATATATATTTACAATTATTTATAGAAATGAGACTGACAAATTTCCTCATTTTAAAGCAAAAGGGACATATTTCTTTATTAACATTATAATAAATTTTAATTCATACATTAAAGAAATAAAGAAAACATTACAGTACCAATTAGCTAATCATAGGTGGTGGGAATGGCAGAAGATGGCAAGCTGCATGTTAGACATGAGGCCACACACATACAAGCTCTACTTCCTAGGAGTAATATATAGCAACAGCCTTGTATTTCAACAGTTAGCAACTTGATATGACAATAAAAAGCATCAAGTAATCTTCTCATTACAATCATACAAAATTAGGGTGAAAAGATAGCACATGTTTTTCTAAAGAGATTGTATTTTATTATTCATTATTCTCCTGCCAAAGAATACAGAATCAAGGAAATACTTTCATGGTTCCACTTTTGGCACGCTGAATCATAGCTGCCATAGAGAAAGTGTAACAGATTTGTATTCTCAATTGTTTTCCAGAAACTGATGGATAATTGAAAAAAAAAAAAAAGTTCAGTATTCTTTCTAAGCATCTAAAATGCTCTTGCCACCATGTTATCTCAAAACCAAGTCACCAAGAGATCAGATTCAGAAATTTTTCTCCATTCTAACACATACAGACGACCCTTTATATTATATCTTTGCTCTGCTCTATGTACAGGACAAAGTGGAAAAGGTTACTGATTCTCAAATCAGACTATTAGCACACACAGAGAATTACCATAATAGAATTATAATGAGAGTACCAGACATTTTTCTTCTAAATAAGGCTTCTCAATGGTATGTTTGGCACTTCTGATTTTTGCAAAATGCAAAACGTGAAATTCTAATAACTCACAAAATTATGAGGAAATAGAAATACAGGCAAAACCCCATAATTTCAGGGAATCTTTTCCCATGTTAATATATAGTTAACCGTTTGTATAGTAATTTTCAAATATATTTACATATATCATAACATGACTTTCTGTAAGATGCTGCTGTTTATCTATCAAACAATTTAACTGAACTTTTACTTCTATGGCAATTATGCCATACTAGTCTTCAGATACAAACACTCCAAGCAATACAGATAAACTTACTAAAAATCCACCACTCATTTCTAGAAGTGTTTCCTCCCTCTTGACTGTGGATAGCAAAACATGAATACTGATAAACAGAAAAAGATATTCCATTGCTGAACTTACAATATTAAAACATTTTTAAAAGCTACATTATCAAAAGGGAAAAAAATGACAAAATGCTTTTATGCATTTTCAATGCTGAATTTTCAATACTTTCTGTTGTGAAATAATCTTTCTGTCTTGTACAGCCCATACACATTATTTGCCCTGAGTCATTTACACATCTACATTCAAAAAGTTAATCTTCAGTATACCTAAAAAGTAGTAGTAAAGCTTTCATAGTAGAATGCATGTGTATATTACAAGAGAAGGAAAAGTTGTTGTGGCTGCCCTGCACTATTTTCAAACAGCTGAGAGTCTGTATAAGTAAGTATGAATCACTGATTATTTTAGCACCTCATAGGGCAGCTAATAGAAATTAAGTTAATATAATCTGTTATACTCCAGTATAAAAAAACCTCAACAGGTCCTTAAAGGAAACTGTCATCACCACATGTGGAATTGTGTTTTATAAAAATCTCAATACATATTTTACTTCAAGAAGGCTTCAGCAGTCTTTAAAAACAATGTTACTTTTCCTGTCGGCCTTGCCTCAACTGAAGTCTGCTCCCCATCTCCTGCTACATGCACACACATACACTGGTAAATAGGACAGTCAAATTGGTTTGTCTCATATCTAACTGAAAGAGTTGAGTGCCTGGAAAGAGCATTTTATCCTGTCCTAAGATGAGTATCAAAGATGATAGTTACACTGTCTTTGCCTTTCAAGGTGCCTTTTTCCCTCTCTATAGGTTAACATACAACCTTTAATTGCTGAGTCTTGCTGAGTCTAAGGCAGATGTCTTAAGTCCAGACACCCAACTTCTGATTGGTGAGGTGATTCCACCTTACTGGTCACATAAAATAGATCAGAAAATAATCTCATTTCACAGGCTGCATTAATAGTGATAGTCTTAAAATAAGTTCTTTTCCTTGTGCTTTACCAGCACACTGATGTCTTAACATATGTCCTGTAACACCCACTGCTTTTACTGATATCCCACACTGAACTTTACTTACGCATACAAAATTCTTTTGGACTTACTTGAATATAAATCAGCATCACGCAACAAAGTTTACCACCAATATTCACTACAGTGAATCCTTGAGGTCAAGATTCTTGCATTAATATTTAACTAATCAGAAGCATGCACTTTTATAATGTAATAAATTTAAACTTGTGTTCTTCAACTCCCAAACTCTTAACCACTAATCTACAAGAGACACTCATTGAAAGAAATACCACATCTAGCACTTTTAAAAATGTGAGCGCTGACAACAAGCAACATCAAGCTGGAGAATCTAATGCTGGAAGAGATTCGAATGCCAAAGAGCTTCAAAGTACAATTAGTACAATTTGTCAACGTAGCTCCCTGCTGAGGCACAACTGCAGTTCACTGGAGCGCAGAAGGACATCATCTTTCCATATCTGTGCACACTGGCAATCATAAGTAATGTATCTTTGGTGTGACCACCATGGCCTTGTGTATGTCCTTATAGACGGAGAAATTAACAGCCCTAGTAGCATCCTCTATAGAGACAGAGAAGAAAACTGCAAGAGGCACAGGTGAGAGGCTTATCGGGAATACAATGGAGAAATCTAGTCTATCTTTTTGAAAAAAAACCCTGAGAACCTCACATATGAGGAGGATAAGATAGAACGGCTGTTTTTGCTGTGCAAAAACAAACCAAAGGGAGCATGATCCATATGTATGGATACACTGGGGGCAGTGAGGGAGGAGAGACAAGAGACAAAGGTTGGCACAAAAGCAAATGCATATAAACTAGCAGCAAAGAAATTCAATCTTCAAGTTGGATGTCTCTTTCTAACCATAAAAACAGATGGATTTTGGAACACCCCTGTGCAAGCTGTCAGCTAGTTCAACCAAAAGATGCCTTCATTCAGGTATTCATCATACACGGCCATTGTTAATTGTACAAAAGATAATAATCTTAATTGTTACTTTAGGATCTTAAAATCTCGGTAGCAAAAGAATGCAAAAAAGAGAAGTGAAATAGTCCCACTTTTCATGCTTCATGCACATAGGGGGTTTTTTTTGTATTTACTATTTTAGGAGTTGTTCCTTTCCAAAAAGCTTTTAAGCAGAGTTTTGTAGCAAAAGAATGCAAAAAATAGAAGTAAAATAGTCCCACATTTCATGTTTCATGCACATAGGGGTTTTTTTGTATTTACTATTTTAGGAGTCGTTCCTTTCCAAAAAGCTTTTAAGCAGAGTTTATGGAGCTGTATGGTTAAGACGAAAAATAGTGATAATTGAAGTAAAACAAACAAACAAACAAAAAGTTAAAAGAATGCAAAATTAGAATTACAAATAACTTTTTTTTAATATACACTGAATAAGAAAGTCTACATAGGCACATTGCACTAAGAATATAAAGAAGATAGGCCATTTGGCATTTGTTTTCACTAGACATCGACAGCGTATTCAACTCAAATAATTATCTAATATTTCAGTTAATTATAAACCTGCTGACAACTGTAAGAAATCAAGGTCACTCCAGAAGATGCACAGACATTTGATATAACTACAGCTAGAGGAGTTTTCCTTAGATCATTATTTTACAAAGATAAGACCAAAATTAAATCATCAGAAAAACATTGAACATTTTGATGTGAAACTGGAGAACACCCTTTTATATTGAAAGCATTCTATATGTACAGTTGTTTTTAATTAGGATGCAAACTAATTAAACTTTTCAGTGTGCACAAGTATAAGCTCAAGAAGGGTTTAAACTGCAGTGACTAAAGCTTTGTCTGCACTGCAAAAACCGGTAAAGCATTCTGGATGATTGCTACAATTTCACCTCAATCCATGAAAAGTCCAGAAAAGTGACTTTCTACAATTACCACTCTCATCTTCTAGATTTTGTTTCAGCATTCAAAATAGCATAATTACTTTGACAAATAAGTTGTAAAGTCTTGAGTGAATCATGAATTCTTACTTGCGGTTAGTGTATTTTTTAAGCACAAGCACATACATTTAGATATCAGTCCTGGGACTTACCTGGAAAACCTGCTGTGCAAAATCATGTAGCAGTTAGAAATGAGAAACAGTCAATCACGAGTTTTGTCTGGTCTCTTCTGGCAGTAACTTCCACAGCAGGGGCTCTGCTTCTGAGGATGGTTTCCACAGGAAACAAGCCAGGAATCTCTTTTACTATTCTGCATGGTACATGGCACAGAATGGTGTGCTTTGTTTCTTTTAAAGGTAGACATTTCCAATCTGTCAGATGGTTTTACAGGTGGAGGATTTTAGTTCTTTTCTGATGAGCACAAACTGCAAGTGAAGTTCACAGAGTAAAACTGTACGTTCATTTGGCCATTCTGTTGTCCACGAAAAGCATTGCTGCTGACTTCAGAGTAACCACGGAAATCCACTGGAGCACAGGATAGTTGAGAATGCTCAAGTATATCCTTAAGTTAATTCCTAGTATATTTTTTAGTTATGTGAAGCTATTTTTCTGATCTGAGATACAACAAATGAATTTCATGAAACTACACAGTTACTAAAAATAGTACTGACCTGGGCTCAAGTTGCCTAGATCATGTGTTATGTCACACCACCAACACTGTGAACATGCTGAAAGCTGGACCACTATTCCACAACCCAAATAAATACTCAAAACAAAACAGAATGCTACAGCTCCTACAAAAACCACTAAAAGTACATTTGAAATGAAAAGACTACTCCCTGATCCCTTTTTTGACTTCAGGTGGGGGGACTCAGCGCATAGCATTTCACTGAAGTATCACTGACAGAGTCATCTTTAGATCACGCTGCTATGGTGTATGGTGTGACTCTTCTTTATTGCCTCCAGAGTGGAAAGGGTTTATAATAATAAAAGCTCATGGAAAATGAAAGCAGCAGCTTGTTTGCTATCTTGCTGCCAACCTGAAGAAATCTGTCTCCTCACAGAACTGTGATGGGCATTGACAGCCTTTGCAGAGAGCAACAAAGAGATCTCCAACATAAATGTAAGCTCCAGCATAAATGTAGTCTGAACCATCTTAGTGTTTGTGGTCTCTGGTTAGTCAAACAATTGTATGTAAATATAATTTCTTTGGTAAAAGTAGCAGTGCATTGTCTGGGAGAAGAAGAACTGGTTTGTATCTTCAGAAAAAATCTAATGAACAAGCTACTGGATCTACCTGGAAACTCCTAACAGCCACAGCAGAAAACAGATTTATAAGGAACAGTCTTGAATGCTCAGCCCATCGAGTCACTTACAGAGGTCCATACACCAACTTTTTCTGTATTTCTTACAGCAAAATCACATGAAGCACAGTTTCTGAAAATCACATCAGTGTATATAACTGCATATGGTGTAATTCCCAGTCACTGAAAAATTATTCAGTGTGTTAACTAACTGTAAGAAACCAAGAGCTTACATCTTTTGATATTAAATGATATGGGTCATATGTTTTCATCTTCTTTTGCTCAAATATGACAACATCAGTACCCATCAAGTTCTGATTATATTGTTCAGTATTATCACTGAACTATTTTTAAAGTTTCCTCCTGCCATAACCTCCAAAAGCACCAGCAGCTTTTTCTGGGGACAGGGACTAAGATTGCTTCCATGTTTGAATCAAATATCAAAATAATCAATTCTTCTATTATACAATATTAGATAGAGAGTTTTTTCTCATTCATTTACATGAACGAATTTTGCTGAGACATTCTGCATTCCAACAGTAACCCCCTCAGCAGCAGCTGCACCTCCCAACCTCAAGCTCAAAATATTACACTTCTTGCAATCTCAGTAACCATCATTCCTCTGTAAAATTCAAAGTAATTACTTCCTGAGAAATATTCCACCTCTCTGCCTCTCACTTCCACAGCTCTAAAAATTAATCAAGCAGAGGCAAAAGTACAGACACTGTTCAATGGATCAGCAGGACTGAGAGAGCCAAGTGCCTGGCTGTAGAGCAGCGTATGAGATCTGTGCACGAGACCATTATTGCCGCAAAAAGCAATAATCCTTTCTGAATTATGTGTCCCTAATAATCTTGTTTTTCTCCCTTGATATTTCACATTTATCCAACTTCCTTCTCTGCAATTTAGCTCTTTATTTAGCTCACAAAGTAGGCATTATCCTAAGTAGGTAGAGTATTCATCTTTTGGCGTCAGTGCCAGTTACCCCTAGCAACCAACCTTTGAAGGGAAACCTTATTTTCATCTGGTAACTGAAAATAGGACTAAAGGGTCAACTGCAAAGCAAATGCAAGAAGGCAGCTCTTAAGTCTGAAAAATGTTTAATGAAGGGCCTGCTTTCATTTGCAGAGTTCAAATGTCGAAGACAGATTAAGTTTTTTTTAGAAAATTATGTCACATGACTGAAGGTAAACTCCCTAAAAAGTGACAAGCTGGTGCTCACTTAAAAAAACGGATACAATAGCATTGCATTTCAAGAAACACATCCACTTGGAAGAAGCCTCAAGGATGTATGAGATACATACTGACCTCATTTAAATGAGAAGAAACCACACAGGCTGCTTACAAAATCTAGAAACAATGATACAGGTTTTAAATGTAGTGTATTTGAGACACACCTGTATACACTCACAGTGTATCTCACACTTCTTCTCCATTGAGACCTATGTGTGCTATACTTCCTGAGTTTAGAGAAAGTAGTTCTGTGACCAAGCAATATAAACACTGAAATAAAACTGGGTCCTATGACAAATGAAAATGGTAAAACAATTGAAATAGGAGTTATCTGAGACTCAGCCTGTCAACTTGCAGAGCAGTGATGCTTTTGGCAGACACATGAGAGTCTCCATAAAGATATGAAAGCAGAACAGACTTTGACTGTCTTCTGACAAGGCTGGGAATGAGACCTTTGTTTGGAGCACCTGAAGCAAAATCTCCCAGAATCAGGAAAAAAAACCCAAAACACCCTCCTTTGATGACAGTGAGTTTGGTACAATTAAGTTTTGTCATCTGTTATGCACCTGGTGGCCTTGAAAATGTTGCCAAGGCAGAATGAGATGATAGCATGGTAAGGGTAGAAACAGCTCTACGTGATAGCAGCATACAGCATGAAAGTCATCTGACAGAAGACAGATACTGACTAACATGTCACCTGACACTTAAAATCAGCGTAGAAAAGCTGATACTTTTAGAAGACAGTTCACCTCATTAGAAACTAGAGGTCTAAAGTAGGCCAGATGAATTGCACCCTAATGCCTATTTCTCTCCACTGGCTATTAAGGGAGTGCAGGATGACTGCCTCCCATCGAGACATCCACAGCCCAGCACCATGTCTGATGCCAAGGGACATAATGACCACTCCAAAGCCAGAGTAAGCATGGGTTTATCTCAGGAAACAGAAAACCTGCTATTTCTTCTGAAATTCTCTTGAAATGTAAGTTGAAAGCCCAAATGGATATTATTCTTTTAACTGGCTTACAAGGATCATATAAACACATTCCTGACTCTTTATATAAGGGACGTGGGAATTTCAAAACAAGGCAACTCCAGAAACACCATTTACATTAATTTTCCCTTTTGGATACTTCAGATACACTTAATCATGGCTAACAATTGAAGTTAATCTGCCAGACTCATCATTTTGTCTTGGCTTTTTTTTTGTTGGGAGAAGTTAGGTTGAAAGACAGGAGTTTCTTATTTATACTATCAAAAGTACATGGGAAAATATAACACAATTTAAAAATTGCTTTCTCTCAAGGAAATTGCTTTAGTCAGTGAGCAGCACTGCAATTACTGACCAAGCATGCATAGGTCAAAATTGCTCAGCAGAAGTATCAACTGTTATTTTTTATTTGAATTTGCATTTATAAAAATAGAATCTGGACATGCAGTTATTTGTTTCACAAGTTTTGGAAGAATGCACACCTGATATTTACCATTTGGGCATAACCTGCTCCTACTGAAGTTAATCAACTGATGTTGATTTAAATGGAAAAAGGATCAGTTCATATTTGCAATACCATCTACTGTGTATTATTGCTTCCATAAGCAAATAATGGAGGACATGTGATGCTTTTATTTTCAGTGCTTGTATTTCTTCCCTCTCAAGTGCATTAGGATAAAATTAGTAAGCCGTATTTCTACCCCTTGTGATCATCAATAAATACTCGCTCTTGTAGCCTAGTGCACTTTTCCCTGGTGAAACCTAATCAGCACTCACTTTTAAAAATTCAGATATGGGGATTCACTTTTCTTCATTTTGCATAGAAAAAGAACACATAAAGATGATACAGTGGAGTTTGTACGATAACAAGTTATAGGTCTTTAGGGTGGGGAAAAACTTGACTAAAGTGGGGATGTCTACATAATCATGGAGTGAAAAGAAAACATGTACTCTTTATCACAGCTCAAAAATTAGGGGCATAGAGTGAAACTTTGCAGTGGAATATGCTTTGGGTCTACTAAGCACAACAGAAGAATCCACGTATGGTTCAGAAAGCCCTCAACCCCTCCTTATCAGAAATCAAGTTGGTTACTAGGGGAGGCATCAAGGAGGACTTCAGCTCCTTCACTCTTTCTCTAAGAATCCATTACCGGCCCATACTGCGAGATTGGAAATTAGGTAGGTAAAATCCTAGGCTGATTTCATAAAACTATTTAATGAAAAGAAATATCAGTGGGATTTTTACTTAATGTTATAATTTTCTATCAGCAATTGAAAAGAATCTGCTTCTGGAATACTATTCTTCTAAGTTTTTCTCCTAATTAGAAGCACATTTGTGCTTCTCATTGACCTTCCAATTGACTTTTGGTGAACGCTCATTTATCCTGTTCCAACTGATGAATCACGTTTGTGTGACAGACAAATCACATGTCTTTGTGTGAAAAGATATGTGATAGACCGATGTATTTCTGTAAATTTTATTACAAATTACTGACAAGACCCCAAACTAACACTTACAGTGTTATATACTATATAAAACTATATCTCATAATCCTTAAGAAAATCCCGAGGGAGCCAGGACAGAGCCCCTGCTACAGGTATCAAAGCACTATAAAAGCACAGGGGTAAGGGCCAACATCTTCACGTTACATCTCTACACTGATGCAGAATTATTAAAACCTGGCTGGATGGAAATCAATTCAGTTTGTTTGTGTCTAGGAAGGGAAACAGACGGATTAGACCATAGAAAAAGTGCCCGAGACACACATAAGACACACATATGCAAGTTTTGTACTCTTATTTAATAAGAACAGGTAAGTCTAAGTGAAACTTTTGCCTGTGGGAACTGCTGGACTGAAAGTGTAGGCTGCTTATTCTGATCTTATCAAGGCATATTTAGTTCCCATTGGGCAGACATTTCTTTTTTATGCAAGCATTTGCTGCTTTGACTAGTTTTTTTGAAAGTTTGTTTTAGGCTTCCTTCTTGCTGTTCCTTTAAACTTAAGAATATACCTACCAGTGTTACTCCTTAAACACTGACCTGCTAAGAAATCAAGTTTAGTGGAAAATAGTCTAGACTGGATTCAGTGTTGTCTCCCGTTCTCACTGTACTAACTCATACCCATGGGCACAAACCAATCTGTGTAAAAAAGGGGAAATAATCTGTTCTCTCTCCAGAGGTCTGAGCCAAACTGCACAGGAGGTAAAGAAAGAACTTTTGTCTTCTTGTTGGGATTTACCTTTTATCAAAAGAGTCTAAGGCTGAGAGTCAATGAAAAAAGCTGGAAAGAGCTCAGCTTATCCAAAAGCAAAATGGATTTTGTTTGTGATGCTTTTTAAACAACTACTTTTCAGGAAAGCCAATTACAGAAGAGTTTCAATATCCTATCTAAAGCTCTTATTTTTAATCGTAATGTTTCCTTACATGTTATAATGAAAGTGTTAAAGGTAATACATTTGTGGATCAGTTTAAAGAACAGAGTTTAATAATTGAAAAGTATGACTTTGAATTAATAGGAAACTTTTACTTACATTTATTAAAAAGTTTTCTGGAATATTTGTTCTTTCATTTTGTTTCCTAATGAAAGACCTATTTTCTTGATTGTTACCTACTAAAACCTGTTGGTCTCCAATTAACCAGAATTTTTTGCCACTACTTGACGCTCACCAGGAGGCTACAGATTATATCTATTTTCACACACAGAGAAATTATTATATATAAATGAAAACATATTTACACAGCTTTGTATCAGAAAATTTATTAATTTGCTGATGCTTTGCATTTTAAATTATGAAACAGTGGAACAGTAATTTTTAAAAACAATTTGTGTCAAGCTGCTTTCAAATGGAAACTAGAATCATAAAATGTAGAAAATAATGTTCTAAAAATAGTTACATACATTTATCAGACTTCTGGATTTACACACACAAACACAGTCTCCTCCCTCCCCAAGATTATTAAAACATAGTTTAGGAAAATGATCTACAAATCAAAAGGAAGTCATACTTTCAGCTAAATGAGCCGAAACTCCTGATGATCACATCTTTAAGCAATTTAACATTAGAAGAGACTTATTTTTTATATATAAAATTGGAGAGAATGCAACTGCATTTCAATTCCAAATTAATTCCAATTAATCTCTTTAGCTATTGAACTGAACAAGCCAAAAATTCTATTTCTTTATCCACAGAACAGACTAGAGACTACTACAGAGAGGTTAAGCCAGAAATTTTCACATTTAGTGCTATGTCAAACATGCTGTCTCTAAAATTTGTAGCAATTAAACATTTTTGAATTAAAATAGTATATCATAGTAAATACTATCTGATAAGTCACAATTTTAAACAGGAAGAAAAACTTTAGAGGAAAAAACCACTTACTTCAATAAAGTAGACGAAACCAATTCAAATTGTTATATACCACAACACATGAACACACACACATTATATCCACCTCCTGAAAAAGATGGGTGTGTGGTGTGAATCCTATAGCTTCCCAGCTTTCCAGCACTGCACCCATCAGTACAGCACTTTCTTTTCAACATGAAATAAACCATGCAATAGTTTCTCTGTAGTCTCTGGTGTCAGGAATAATATCATTTTTAAAACAGCTCTAAAAGAAGAGTGGGCAAATTGAATCACAACAGCCAAGCACTGTGTGGGACAGCAGCTTCTGTACTCGGCCCTGAGTGACACAAGACTTGGTCATTCTGAATTTGCCTCACTTCACATTTCAGCGTCTTCTTCTGGCCCCAGCAACAGAGTTGTTTCCTGGAAGAAGACCTGCCTGGTTTCTGACAGTCTCGTACTCCAGTCAAAGCCAAATACACATTCAGGTCAATCACAGAAAAAAGTGTGACCCCTCATGGAGTCAGAGTGATATCAAAACAGTTTATGAAAAAAGCATGACGTTCAATCAATCTATGCAAAAGGGAACTGAACTACGTATACAGAAACATTTACTAACTAGACAATAAATTGAACTTTACTTGCCATGAAGAAGCAAGTAACTTTTTTGTTTTGAAATTTGTTTAAATGCTAAAAAAGTTCTAATTTCATAATAGATTTAAGCTTACTGCAAACTGGAACTAGCTGAAGACTCTCTCTTGACATAGACTACCTTTCCTGTTAGTGGCTACTTCCATTAATGTATTAGTATTATGTTAAGAGGCCACTAGACACCGAGGATAAGCCTTAGTCCCATTTGCATGGATGAGACTGACTGTCATCAATTCCTGAAATAGCATTTGGGCAAACTATACTCCTCTTGTACCCCATCAAGTCCTGCTTTGTGTCTGGCACTGTATTTTCTCCCATCTCATTTTGTCTTTCTAAGGCCATTTTTGCTTAAAAACACCTCACTTCTGCAACCCATAAACTAAATTTTTTTAAATTTAAATTATCACAAATAATAACATGCCACTAAATGAGGATGTTAAATTATCACAATTAATAACATCCCACTAAATTTTATGTCCAGAATGGGGTGTCCTCATTCCTGACACGATGTATTATGTCAATTCATTTGGAAATGAATAAAGCAAGAACAATCTTACAATGTTGTGAAAAATAACGATGCTTGAAGCACTCACTTGCTAACATGATGCTTCATCCTCATGTAGAGCAGTATGTAAAGGGAGTTAATTTTTAACCAGGCACAAGCATGATGAGGATTTGCATTCAGCTGCTTGTATCTTCAAACCACAGCACCAGTTCTCCATGCTGACTGAAGATCTCAGAGGTCCTCCTTCTGCTTGCTTCTCTCTAATTTACAATGCCAAGAAACTATTCATCTTTTTTGCTCCACAGACTCCAACTATAATCTCACAAAATGTCTTTTTTCCATAAACAAAGCCAAAAATAACTTCTTAGTCATTTGATTGTGAGCAGAATAGCCTTTTATCAAAGCACTGCAACCCTGCTGACAGATACAGCACTAATTATCACCCTTCCCAAATACGTAACCCAGAAGGACATATAGTCCTTATCAGAGCAATAAAAATCCAGCTAAGGGGAACAGTACTGCTTGCTCAATTCTTGACAACTTTTGTAAGTCTGTAATAAGTCTGTTCTAATACAATTATAACAATTATATTTAGATAATCCACCTAATAAGACTTAACCAGGAATACTGTACAGATACGGGACAAACCCTCACAACACATCATGCTAAGAAGTAAGGATTTGGGGGTTATGCTGATTTTTTAATGCTTGTTGGAGGTGGAAGGCCACATTGAATAGATGAATCGAATGGCAAACAACCCCCAACAGCAGACAAATACTGGCAGTGTTAAACCCCCCCAGCACCTGCAGAAAGGGCAACAAATCCCCAGCCTTCTGGGTTACACTTCAGAGCAAAACTGCATGTAAACATCTCAAAACTATTTAACTGTGACAGTCAGACTTACCTCAAATCTCACACTGATGATAAAAGTGAGTCTGCTGCATACGCACAAAGAAACTGCCGTATTTATCAAAGGCCTCATGTTCAGCAAGACTGATTTCAAATAAATGTAGCCGTCCACATTGCGGGGAAATGGGAGGAAGTGAAATACTATCATATTTTCTATTGTTACAGTCACATATCACATAGTGCAGGCAGGACCTAATTAGAGCTAGTACAACATTAGTATGACATTAATGATTATTAATGCCAATTTGTTTGGACAAAATTGAACCTCTCGCAAGGATTTGAACCATTTATTAATTCCCACTTTTCAGGATACCTTCCAGAAGCAGAGCAGACAAAGTGCTTTTGTCATTGCAAACATTAAAAAGGCAAGTATGTTATATTTTGTTCTGGACTGGCGCACTTTATTGAAATTATATGTCTCAAGCAGTCCACAGGCCACAAAATCAGGATGCTACCTATGAAAGTGGCCCAGAACAAAGGGTGCAAAAGTAGTACTCAGGTAGATACTTTACAATTTGACATGATAAGCTGGAGCTGGGGAGGCCTATTTCATACACAGATTCAGTTTCACTCTCTGATGTCAGTCAGTGACTGGAAAAAATCTTTTTGGCTCTTTGCTCAAAGACAGTTATTTCCAGGCTAAACAAAAAAGCCACCCCAACACTTTATGTTTGTGGACATGTGGAAAGTAAAAATACCTGGGACAATAAAGGACTAGATTTTTAAAATGAGGATAAAACTGTAATAGTTTTCCACCTGTGCAAGACTACTCAGGGAGGATACTGGATGTTAAGCTTGAGCTTCCCCAAAGTCAGAGTGAATGCCCCAGCAGAGGCAACAGTATCACAAAATGGTTTGTGTTGGAAGGTATCATTAAAGGTCATCTAGTCCAGCCTCAATGCAGTGAGCAGGGGCATCTTCAACTAGATCAGGTTGCTCATCCAACCTGACCTTGAAAGTTTCCAGGGATGAGGCTTCTACCACCTCTCTGGGCAACACATTCCCGTGTCTCATCACCCTCACTGTAAAAAATTTCTTCCTTATATCTAGTCTGAATCTACCCTCTTTTGGTTTTAAAAACATTTCCCCCTGTTCTATCACTACAGGCCCTACTAAAAAGCACCTGGAGCTGCTCCATATTACACAAAATACTTTAAAAATTACTGATAAACAGATCAACAGATCTACCCAGGAAGCAGGACATGAGAGTCCCCATGAAGGATAATCATACATACAAAATGTAAAGGGGAACAGAAGAGATGGAGAAGCTCCTTCAAAATGCTTTGTAAATTCGTAGCTTAAAGTTCACTCCAGCAAACACAAGGATAGAAGTGTGACTAACCAGACACCACAATCATTCGTCCTTGGTGACTTTCTGAATCTAAACCCAACCACCCTGTTTGATGAAACAGCTCATCAAATTGGAAACAAAGAAACTTACCCAACATCGAACTTCAGGAAGTAGCGCATTTAATAAATACATACATATACAATAGAAGTATTTTATCTAAGACTTGAAAAAATGTAAAAGTAAACTGACACATAAAAGGTATTCAGAAGTTGTAATTACTCCACAGAATTAAAAACTAAATAAAAATCAGGATTTAACTAGTGAAAATTGTTTCTTTACGCTCTTGCTTAAAGTATGGCAACAAATTCTGTTTGCCGTTATACCATTCTAAGTAGACATACTGCTTTGAAAAGTAAAACTTGAAGCATGAAGCTAGAGGTATAAAACTCATCACTTTTGGTATGTGACCATTATATATGTATCTTTAACATGTCCTCTAACTAGAAGTTTTATTTGTCTATGTGATGGTAGTTCCTTAAAATAAGTAAAACAAAAGATTATAATCAACACATAGCCTTTGTTACTACACTGGCTATTGTATGTTCCTTTTTTTCCTTCCCCCCTCCACCTCATTTGGACAAAGAAGGGAGAAAAAGAGAAAGAATATGAAAAAAAGCATGTATACTTGCTGCTTGCTTGCAGAGAAATGCGTACTCCAGATTGGACAGTGAACTCAGAGTTGTTTTGATTTTAATACTTAGTTCATTAGTAATGGAAAAAATTCACATCACAGTAAAGGAATAATCTGGTGAATTTTTCAACTTGTAGGACATTGTTTTTGATAATTTGCCAACCAGAGCAGAAGATTTATTACGCAGAGTATGCCAAAATGGCGAAAGGCTTCTCATACTGTAGGACTACAAAACAATTGTTTTATGAGATTTAATTTACTAATTCTTATGCTTTATGGCCCTATGCTGCCAGGCAGAAGGCGTTAAGTCTGCTGTAGGTCCTGCATCACATCTCAACAGGCTGTGCAACTGGTTGGGACATTTCATTTGGTTCCTTCAGGGCACCACATCACCTTTTAATTGAGAGTATATCCCAACACTTTTATCAATCTGATGGCCAGAGGTTCAACATGCGCTTATGCTATCACTGTTTTGTTACTTTTCTATGAGCAAAAATAAAAATAGTTCTCCTAGAAGGTAGGTTAGTTTCACTACCCTTGGATATTGTACAGATGATATATATCAATGTCTACTTTTATATCAAATTTATTTTTAAAATTCAGGTATTTGCTGCAAAATATAATCAGTTTTCATAGAAGACGACAGTAATTTTTATTTTAACTTCAAGTTTCTCTTTATAATTATAAACAGAAGAAAACATAACCCATATCCATTTTTTTTGTATTAAAACTCAAACATGTATACATATATAGTTTGGGTCTAATTTGTTGGTCATAACATTCATGGTATTGAAGGAAAAATTCCAGTTCTAAAAATATTGATATAACATCTAATGATATCGGGTAAATATACATTTTATAGCTTGTTAGTGGGGAATGACACTATGAGTAAGAAACAGTTCTGACACTAACAGGAAAAAAACTAAAAAATAACTTGGTTGATAAGCATAGAAATATACCTACACTGACAAACCTCTGCTCTCACTTGTAAGTTAACAAGAGCATAATTATTCTTCCTAGTGCTTGTAAAGTAGTCTCTCACACCACTCTTTTCAGTTAAGAAAAAAATGCACATGCTCAGATAGAGCAAACGAACATGAAGCTCAGACTGTTGTCATGGTCACTGTGAGACATCCTAGTGTATAAAGTATCTTATAGTTAATTTTCTTTTTTGTTTTAAAAATTATCAGTTTGTTTATAAAGTTAGAATTCTTTACTACTGCACGTTTAGGCGCTAATACATCCATAATTCAGTGGCTACCGTTTTTCCAAGTAATATAGTTTTAATGGCCTCTGTGCAGTGGAAAATGCAGTATCATAAGGGTTTCCAGAGCAGTTCCAAGCAACATTCAGCAAAATATTTTGTCTTGATAAATTGGACAACTCAGCCATAGCATACCACCTTCCAAATATGTGGCTTCCCAGAGGAATTACAAATTCATTTTACTCCAGTGCTTTAGCTAAAGGCGGGTTTATTTATTTATTCTGGAGACACTTCCTTATGCTATTGTAGTTAAGTACTTGCCAGCAATTTTATTTTTAGACTGTGCACTTTGGTGGTAAAAACAGAGAAATAGCGACATTTCACACTGAAATCTTGATTGGTATTGTTTAAGAAAGATATGTATCTTTTCTGAAAACATCTACCCTTCAAACACATTTAAGAGTTTGAAGATGTGCAATAAAAGGATGCAACACCCAGGTCATATTTCATGTGTGCATAAGAAAGAAATACAGTTTACATGTGTAAACGGGAGTTGCTAAAAGATTTTCATAGAATTGCCAGTGGCATGTGAAATTGTTTATTTATAATAATGTTTGTGCACTCCAGCTCGGCAACTGATGCAAAGCAATACAAATTTTTACAAACACTGTTAACCTCAAATTTTACAAGTATGCTAATATTCTGGCAGTTCACGTATGTTATTGAAAATGTGAGCTGAGTGCAAGTGTCACATTGCTTTGGGGTGGCTTTGTTCAACGTATTCTTGGCTAATTTTAATACAGGATTTTAATCTGAGCATGCTTTGAATTTATGGTGTACATGTCTTAACAGGGGTCAAAGGTTTTAGGGAAGTGTTGTATAAAACTAACCATGAAGACATGCAATGATGTTAATGCCTGTTATACAGGAGTTACATTTCTGTGTGACCAGAAGCAACAACAAGTGAGAAGAACCCTAACAGGTACCTTTGGAGGAGGAAAACGCCCTGAGTATATCTCTGGGTACCAGTTTAACACATCTAATTTATCTGGACAATGTCTAAGGTCACTCACATATCCACAATGGGCCTGTTTAAATATTCACAGAATCACAGAAT
>NW_010321541.1:0-10182 GCF_000700745.2 Antrostomus carolinensis
CCCAGGCGGGCGGGTCCTTTGTGCCTGCAGCGGCCCCGTAGCGCTGCTGCTGCTGCAGAAGCGCAGCAGTCTCAGCGGAGAGCTTACACCGGCCTTTCCCCTTGCCTGGCCATAAAAAAAACCCACAAAAGTTTGACCCAGCTTCTGCTACCTGATGTCGCAGCAACAACAGTTTCTAGGACGTCTTGCATATATAATTTTTTCCTATTAATTATTTATAGAGAACACAAACTTTGGCGGTTTTTTTTAGTATGACATCACTCACAAGAACAACTTGTTTTCATCTCAGTGCTGCTGCAAGGCACAGAATACCATTGCCTTGAAATACCTATTTGCTGGCATTACGGGGGGACCTGTTGTAGGTCTGCGGTGCTGCCAGCATAGGGCTGGTCTGGCCATCTCAGTTGTGCTTTGTAGAATTCTAGAAGCAGAAGAATGTCGTATTCTCAGATATGTTTTCCATGTGTTACTCTTTATCAGAGTCTTCCGGGGTTGACGTTGTCTTTTCCAGATATTTTTCTAGCTTGTAGTTTTCCTAGTTTAGCTTTTGTTACTGCCCTCCTGTTCCTCTGTTTTTTCTTACATGAAGATTTTGCATTGAGGTTTCACAGACTTGGGAAAACATGCAGGCCTAGGGTCACTGCTCTGTTTACTTGTGTTGGCTTTATCTTTCTCACTTGCTCAGTGTAATCAGTATTTCAGCTGTAGTTACATAAAATATTTCAGAAATACCAACAAACTGCTTAGCTAAGAAAACAGCAAATATTTTTATCATTCACAGTCTAGAGGTGTGCCAAATAAAGCAAGATGGAGTATTTTTTGAGGGTTTGAAGAAGGTTTTATTTCAGCATATCAATATAAAATTCATACTCCTATTTCAGTTACAATGATCTGGTCTCAAAAGACTGCACAGAAGTATCTGATATGTTGTGCAGAGGATGCAGGAGTTCTGTATATACCAGTTCGGGAGCGTGTGGTAGTGAGTTTGCTACCATAGGTCACTGTGCTGTGCTGTTTGCACTGAATTTGGGTAGTAATGGGCAAAGAGAGTCCTTCAACAGATGCATGGAAATACATAGGGAAAGAAAAAATCTTGAACGGAGAATTGTGGGAGCTGTGCTGAACAGGTGGAAGATAAATTGAAACTGATCAAGGTTAACAAGCTTCACAGGACAGGAGTTGGTGAATGTGTGAGAAGGTCAGGCTGGAAGGCTGCCTGAAGGCGTTTGTGTACTGAGATGTGGCTGAAAACAGCCACGACTGTGGGTGTGCCAAGAAGTATCCTGGTTTACATCCTATGTGGCTTGATTATTTTGAGAACACAAATGTATAAATGCTAACCATGTGAGGAGAAGGAGAGGAATAGAAAATCTTGCTAGCAAAGAAGCCTGGGTACAAGGGAATTGTGGATTCTCGCTAATAGTAAAGAAAAAGCTTGCTTTACTCAGAAAAAGGCTCAGTGTTCTTTTTCTTCCCATCTTCATTCACTGCAAGAATGAGTGTAACAGGAGCTGTGAATCCAGAGTTGCAATCCAGAGCATACAGATGAGTATAGCAGCTGTATCTGGAGGAAAAACATTGTTCTTGCTACACACAGATTGAGTTTGATGCACAATAGCTATTGGCTTACCCATGTGCAATAACAAAGGACATAAATAAATACACAGCAATCCTATAATTGCTAAATAGCCATTGTCCTCACTGTCCTAAGAGACAAGAATACCAGCTAATCTAAATTGGCTCTTGTTGCATGAAAAGGGTGGTAAAGCAATTTGGCAGGAAATAAACCCCCTTGTGTTCCAACTCACCCTCAGATAACTGGAGGAGCTGGGGGCGGCTGGGCTTAGATCCCGAGTGATGCCCAGTTGAGCACTACGGGTCCGATAACAGTGGACTCACTCAATAGTGCGCTGCACTCCCGCACCCACGATTTATGGACTCACACAACTAAACCTGCAGAATTTAGCAGCATCCCACTGAGCGTGGGTCAGTTGGGGTGGCTGGTTACAGACAGACACAGTTCAATGTGACACTACAAGTCTGGGTGCACCAATGCCGGATTCACTCAATAGTGCCCTGCACCTGCCGTCCAGTCACGATCTCTGGACTCTCACAGCCTCATCAGGCGTCACCCAGTGGGAAATAGTGCAGCGAGTCTGTAAGTGAATAAAAGCAATTTAATAAAGCAACAGGAAAAATACAGATTTGTGTGGATTGCCAGTGGTAATCTACTGTCTGCAGAGGTAAATGCTTACACTAAAGTTAAAAATTACTGCAAAGTTACATATTACTAAAAGGGTGACAAGTTACTACAAAGCGCTAAATTAGTAAAATAATTCTCTAGAGATTTATAAGTTTCCAAGGAAGATCCTTAGCTGAGTCTAAGTCTTACCCAAAGGTGTCCCAATGTGGGAGGGAAGAGAGGCTCAGCCCGTCAGCTGGTCCCAGGGGTCAGAGGTCTGCGATGGAGTTGCCCTGACTGGTCCGTGATGATGTCTTCCCCAATCCCCTCCTTTCTTTGGGCTATTTTTATATTATTTTTTTAGCTGCAAGGTGGAGCTTGAGTGACTCTAGTCACTCACCTTTACAGTGATTGGTAAAGACAATTCCGCTTCCCTTTCTAGGTAGACGTTACCAAAACTTAGAGCATATGCCCAGTGAGGGGGAAGGAGGGGGGTTAGTGTGCCGGAGTTATGTTTTTGTGTAGCTGTAATTCAAGGTCCACAGAAGGGAGGTAAATGTCGGAGGGGCATCAGTGCGGTGCCAGTTGTCGACCCAGGGTTGCACATAGACAACACATCAAGCCTCATCATACCATGCTGTGATTGAAATGAGAGTTGGAAAAACAAGCCTCCGCTGTCTTCCATCTCCTGTTTTTCCTTGATAAGCAGCAGGCCTAGTAGGGAGGAAGCCTTGGAGAAGAATTCTTCACATACCAGCTGTATTTTTCCTCTGGGATCTTCTTTGACATTATACCTTTCCCTTAGTGTGTGGACATGGCTGTTTTCTGATTTTAAGTTACCTCCAGTAATTATTCCACAGAGCTCTATTAGCAGGAGTTAAACTAACATGCTTTACAGAATATCTTCAAATATCACCACCACTGAGCAATGTATAAAGACACCACATTTGAGGAATTCCAAAAAAGCAACTGTGTATTCACACTGGCAACACACATTGTTCATTATGCGTAACGACATGCATGAAATTGCTTAGCCACAAAAATACCTGCAGAAGTAAAAGTTACTACAGACCATATAGCATGAGTGGATGTTGCTTTTGCACTCCCTATCTACTCCTTAGAGAATCAAGACTTGTATTTGCATCACCTGCACAGTGAGCTGGCTGCATACGGCCAGGATTCAAGGAGCTGTGCTGGAGTAGTTCCTGAATGAGCTTATGTGCTGTGTCTCCCTGCTGGAACTCATTCTTGTCCTGGAGTGAATGGAGGCATGGAGTGAATGCCTGTGGAGTGAGTGATGGGAGACAGCAGTCCTTAAGGCTAAGCTATTGGCAGGTACATGTACTGTAGGATTCTGAAATTAAGAAAAGCTGGGATGGAACTGCTTTTCAAGTATGACTGCTAGTTGTGTCAACACAATGAACTGTAAGTTCAGATCAGTGGCCCATCAGTAAGGCAGGACAGAGCACAGTAAAAATGACAAAACATCATCTGTCTTTACTTTTCAGCTTGAATAAATATATGAAGCAAATATTAAGATTTTTTTATCAATTCTCTTTGAGCTCCATGTGCAATGGACCACACTTACTAGAACACTATTGGGAAGATGTCCAGTTCAGCAAAATAATAAATGTTAAAGTACAAATCAATAGCATAATCATGAATTTTCAAGTGATCATGTCGAATGTGATGGCTGTATGTACACAATTAACATTTCCTGCACTTCAAAAGCCATTAGTTATAATGAGGATAAATTAAACATACCTATCGTTAGCTGTATTGAGTGACATTGAAGCCAATCACATAAAATGCTAAATTCTAATATTTACAGATTCATGACTGAAAATGTGAAAACAAAAGCATGAATTTATTGTCTGATTCCCAAGTATCTTACTATAACTACGCATGAATGCAGTGTTGACTGTCCTATCAATAATTATTTCAGTTGAAGACTTAATGTAATTCTGTCATAATTGCAAATCAGTCTGTGTTGTGTGTTATTTCCTGGCAGTTGTGTTCAATAGAAACAAATATGTTCCCTAACTGACATGGTGTCATAGCTGGAGTTTTAGCAGGAGTTGTGTGTTTTCCCACAAACTGACAGAGTCAGTGATCTGAGTCATCTGCTAAACTTCTGTAACAGTTGCACAGAATGGAATAGCATGCCGTAATGCAGTGGATAATATAAAAGGTAAAGAAGTAAAATGTGGGCTGATAAAATGCAGCTAAGATTTCTTAGCATACCGTGTACTTATGCATGCACAAGGCCAAGCAGATCGGTAATCAATGGTATCTGTGAAACGCAGCTGAGAGTGCACCACTTGCTATTCAATCAGCAGCACACCTTATTTGGAAGCAATCTTTGGAAGCACTGTGAGACTCTGGAAATGTAGAAATAAAAAGAGAACAAGATTTCATGGTGGTAGTTAAAAAGAAAAAGGAGAGAGTATTTCTTTATCTCAATTGTGAGGATTTCTGTAACAGAAGCATGGGTAAACAAGATCACAGATTTCTATTCTCCACAAGTACCTACTGTGCAAATGGAATAACTGTTTCAAAAACCTTTCCTGTCACTGGCAAGCGCTGCTGCCAGCAGATGCTAAAAGGGTTTGACTTGCTTAAAGAGAACATTAGCAGAAATTTCCGCTTTCTGTAAAATGTATTCTCTTAAACCAAATTCATAGGGTTTGCATTGCACAGTAATGAACTGAATTAAAATGAAATTTACCTGGGAAAAAAACAAACCAAACCAAAACAACAACAAAAAAATCCCAACAAACCAAGCAAACAAAACTAAGGTTAATGAATTTCAGTCTTGGAATTCCTAAACTAAACACGTTATAGGACAGGTCACTAACACTCATCTTCTAAATACATCTCTATGTGGCAGAGTCAGGTGCCTGAAGAGACACCTCAATTAACTAATCCGGTCTGCCAGTTTCTTAACCAGAAGATGAGTCACCCAGTTTTTCTCAGGTTATCTATTTGAATTTGACAGGCCTTTATTGTTCTTGGGAGGACAGAAACTAGCAAATCCTTTTCCTATTTTCCTTTTTTTCCCCCTTTTTTTTCCTTTTTTCCCCCTTTTTTTCTTTTTGCAATCAAAAAATGCCAACTGCAATATCTACATTGTACTTGCCCTTGTATCTGCTATAGACCTTTATTAACCAAAGTTATGCTGAAGGGAGTACAGTGCAAAGGCATAGCAGTGGCTAGAGTCAGTATTTTGCTTCAGGCTGACGGTGAATTTCTGTTATGGAGCCTTTCTTTGACATCTACCCGTCACACTACCACAATATGTCAAATTCTTCTCTAATTGTGCTTGAAAATGCAGCTTAAACTTTTATTTCTTCGCACTTTGTGATGATGATGGCCAGACATTTCTGTTGTAGACAAGCTGACAAAAATAGAAGACATATGTATTTCTTCCCTTAAAAATACAGTAGAAAAGGTAGTTAGCATCTTCCCGTCTAATCTTCAAAAGTCACAGCAGAAACTGAGTGAAACAGCAGTGATTTAGTCTGTGAATGAAAACAGCTGAGATTATTATAGTTTGTCTAATAAAAAGAAAAAACAGGGTGTTGAAGAATGGCTCAGGGATAAGGGCCACAGTTCGACTGAGCAATTGTACGACCAGAGCCTGTTTTAGTAGGCCCTAGTTGACATAAGTTGAGTGGAATTTTCCGATACATGCAGTTTAGCTGCTACGTGCAGTTTAGCAAGAACAGGCTGGCCTTGCAGGATAAGAAGTGTAACAACTTTGAAGGAGTAGTGCTTGGCAAGCAGGATGCGCTGATATAGTTTTACTGACTCTGTGAGAACCGCAAGCAAGAGAACAATGCACGTCTGTAAATGTAACCTTTAGTATTATAACCAATCATTTTTATGCCTAATAGTATGATGTAATTAATCACCAATCACCTAATGCCTAATCGGCACAACTAACTGCATAAATGAGTATTATCCGGGCTAATAAATCGATTCACGATCTATCACTCATATTGGGTCGGCTTCGTGATTCCTCCGCCGCTCGCAACAGGGTGTTTCCTTTTTTCTGTAACTGATGACAAATTACATAGCCTACAGAAGAAAAAGAGTGTATACTGAAATACATAACAGAATAAGTGCTATTTTTCTTTATGCTAGAAACCTTTGTAATTTAAGACATTCGTCTATATTATGCTTACTAGAAAGACAGTATTTTAGAATTATATTCTGTTTACTTCCCTGGGTTCATAATTCCAATGTATTTTAATGAGCAGTGATCAAGAATATTTCTTCCCCTTCCTCTCTCCCATATTAAGTTCTTAGTATGTAGACTGTGATTAGTAGCTTTGCATGAGTTTACCAGTCTAATGGAAAATTACCTATTTTAGAGTTTTCTTGAGAAGGCTTAATGAATATTAGATGGATTCCTATTAGCTTGATCTATGTTTACAAAATAGTTCAAACAAAATTAATAGGTTACATCATTTTAACAAACTGCATATTGAGAAAAATGCTTGAACAGCTGAAATTACTGATTAGAGGAGTTTTATTTCTAATGAACTATCTTCTTCTTAGAAGCATGACATTTTAAAGTGTGTTTTTACCCTTATATCATCCAATTAGATTTACAGGAATATTCTAAATAATATTCTAAATCTTAGAGGATACTTTGTAAGAAATATTTTATAGCACGCTGTATAGATAAAGCAGATATTTAATGAAGTAAATTGAGCTGAACTAGAGTTCAGTCTAGACATTTTGAAATACTGAAAGTGACATATGTATCTGGATAACAAGGCCAAAAATAAAGGAAGATGTCCTTTATGTTTCACCACTACATAATAAAGTTTCTAATACTTTCTGGATTTCATTCTTCTTTGCACTAGAATATGATTATTAATAAAAAGCAATGCGTCTTTATTTAGAAGGCTGTCAGTGATGCAGAATCTTTTGCCACAGGGGACCATTACTATAACAGCTGCCTAGTTTTAAATCTTTAAAAAAGAGGATTTATTTCTGTTCTGAATTACCCTGTTATCAGCTGCCTGTTACCAGGACTGAAAAGACCATCATGAAAGTGTCTCTCTTGTATAAGTTGTTACCTGATCAGTAGGCCTCCCAGAAGCTCTTTGTAAGCCAGGCTAAGTTTCCTGAGTTTTTAATTGAGGAATTACATTTCTTTTATGTTTTTTCTTTCTTTATTTCCCAGTTAATCAATTTTCCTATCATATTTGCATCGTTCTTTACTAATGATTTTTTAATGAGAAAAGGCTAGTAGCATAGCCTTCCCTTGCTCATTATTGACCTATTTATGTATTCAAGGATAATTGTTTTGCCACAAAGTTTCTGAAGCTGATGCTGCCACCGTGTAAGCAGAGGTCACTTTCTTTGTTCCTAGATGGGTAACTTTACCTTTGGCCACATCATAAATACTGGGTTTGATTATGCCCACCTTACAATACACTTTTAGTTGCTATGCATCAGTGACTTGTCCTTCTCATTATCAAAATAATCCTCAATCTTTGTGTTATTTTTAAGTGTATTAGAAATTACTTTATTTCTCAGAGATTATAAACAGAACTGTTAAATTGTATACAAGTGATGAAAAACTGCTAGACTTCCACTAGAAACAGAAGTATGTTATGAGCTTTTCCTCTCAGCATACATTTGAGACCTAATTGGGTCTAATCCATTTGTTGTGCAGTATAAAATTCGTTTTGTTGCAATTTTGTTATCAAATATTGCATGTTATCAAAGTCACATACTGTAGAGAAATCTTACATATTTTATACTGAGTGTTATCTACCACCTCTGGCATCCTATCTTGTAACCTTATTTTAAATAAGAAATCAAGTTGCTTTGATGGGATATATTTTTCACAAGTCCAGGTTGATTGGCATAAATTATGTTATCCTCTTTTCATTCTTAATTATAGTCCTGTAGCATCCATTCCATTATTTTGCATATGATTGACATCCAGCTGACAGGTCTATAATTGCCTTCTTTAAAAGCTGAAACACGTTTGCTCTCTACCACTGTTCTGGAACTGACAGAGTATTTCGAGAGTTGCTGAAAAGCCATGTTAATGGTGCACAGTACTTGTCAGGCACTGCTTTTAAAAGTTTTGTATGCAAATGAACTGGATATAGCTTTTTAAAAATTTAACATGGCAACATTTCCTGGTATTGCTATTAGAGTGTAAAGAATTCAACCCTTGTTATTGTGTGGCATATATATGTAAATAGTGCTGGATTGGATTTTGACAGAAATTAACTGTTCTGTGTAACAAATATTGTTTTTCATCTAATAAGTGAATAACCTAATGGATCAATGTGAATGGAGTTTTTTTTTTCTCCTGAAGAATGTATTTCATTCCTTGAAAACATTAAAGAGTTAGCACTTTACCATCTTTAATTCTGCTAAACTCTCTTACCAAGTATCTGTAGTTCTCATCTCCTTATTTACCGTCATTATTACCCCCTTTACAATTTCTTTAATTTCTGGATTATTTTTTTTATTATGTCTTCTCTTCCCTTCTAAGACTAATAGTTTGTTTAACCAGCGTGGCCTCTGTCTTCATGGACTGCCCTGTGGCTCTTTGGGCAGTTAGCAAAATGTTTGCTGGTGTTCTGGATTGCAGTCAGAGCTGTGTATCCTAGGCCCATACTTATGTTCTTTTATTGTTAAGAGGTCTTAGAGGCTGTGGTGGTTTGGGTGGATTCACCCTTTTGCTTGCAGCTTGCAGCCAAACACAGCCTGCTCTCTCACCCTCCCACTCCCTCACCCAGGGAGTAGGGGAAAGAATTGGAAAGAAGGGCAAGGAAACTCACAGGTTGAGATAAAAACTATTTACTAATTAAAATAAAATGATAATGATAACAACAGTGATAACAGACTATACAAATGAGTGATACACAGTGCTCACTGCCTGCTGACCGATGCCCAGCCTGTGCCAGCCAGTGATCCCAGAGCAGAGACAGTCCCGAAACCGAAACCCCAGAAGAGTGAGCCTGAGCAGTTCCTGAGAGAATCCCCCCGTCATGCAGTCAGCCCTAGTTAATATACTGACATGACGTGATATGATCTGGAATATTTCATTGGCACGTCCAAATGCCAGTTTTGGGTTTTGCTGTTCACTGCGCTTCTCCCTCCCAGTCCTAATGCAGCTGTGAACCAGCCAAACACGGTGGCCTTGAGCTCCAGGAGCAACTAATAACACCAGTACTGTTATCAACGTTCTTCTCATAATAAGTTTGAACTGAAACACTGAAACTAAAATACAGCTATTCTAATTACTAAAAAGAAAATTAACTCTATCCTAGCAAAACCAGGAGAGAGGTATAGTTCCCTACAAGTTACTTCGTTTTAAAATGTTAAGAGTAATCTCCTCTCAGGAGCAAATCAAGTCTATGAAATTGCCATAACCACACAGCCCATCTGCAGCCATTCTCCAAGAAATCCCAGTTTTAGGATGCCACTCTGCATTTGTTCAATTCTCCATCCTTTCTGAAAAGGTATAAAAAGACTGTTGATTTCCCAAAAAGCCATTTCCTTTCTCCTCCAGTGAAAAGTAAGTGACACTGACAGAATTCACGAGCCCAGATTCACCATGTGGGCCACTAGTAATTGGGTCGTGCAGAATAAGATACAGTTTGATTAATTTTGTAGTTCTGGCTTCTGATAGTGTAAAGAGATGAAGGACAGCAAAGCACTTTTCAAGAACCTCTTAAAATGCCTCCCATAAGTAGTGTCTCTACACCTTGTTTTGTTTTTAAAAAGCCATTAATAGTTTTAAGGTCATGAGTTACATTGCCTGTAGATATGGTGAAAGAAAATTTGTTAAAAAGCCTAGCAGGTTGATGATTAATTGTAGAATTGTGATTTTTAGGAGGCCTTGACTAGGTAAATGACAAATCAATAAATGGAATATTATTTATCTTGTATTTTCTTCCATTTATAAGACATGGAACAAAATATTATAGCTTGTTTAGTACAGAAACTATTTCTGCTCT
>NW_010321541.1:10220-13864 GCF_000700745.2 Antrostomus carolinensis
TGTGCTCTTTCTATAATTCAATGATCATTTATCTGAGTTAATATTTAATAGCAATACTGCAAGAGACATTCTGTAATTAGATATGAGTAAACAGAGTTAGGAAAGGCATCGGAATGGGTTGTTACTTTAGAAGATTGATTTTCTGTGCTTAGTTTCCTAGCTTGTAGAACATAAAAGTGAGCCTTGATCTATCACAACAGTTTATTTTAACCATTTATTAAATATGTTGCTTAAACTTTTTTAAAGTAATAACTTTTAATGATAGGGCCTCATAAACATAAAAAAAAAAATGCTCTCTATCTTTTTCATCCTGCACATATTTTCCTTATCTTCCACCAAAGTGGAGAAAATATATGCCTTTTTTAGACTACTTACAATTTTATTTTTTACAAATTAGTGGCTCTGATTCTACTTTCTCATAGGGGAATTCAACCAACATAAGTTGGTGTGAACTGACTTTCAGGACAAAATTCAGTTCTTTGTATGAAACCACCAATTATAACATGTTATTTACATCTGTGTCATCACAATAGTTGCCTGGAAAACAAATGATTCAATGATTAATAGAAAGGCACAAAAAAGAGAGAGAGAATTATTAAAAAAAAAACAAACAACCAAACCAAAACTATGCTGCAGGAATGAAAAGATGAAATAAATAATTTTATTTAAAAATATTACTTCATTCAGTCAAAGAGTGGATAAGTTATTGAAACAGCAATACCTTTCAGCTACCAGCAGTATGTGAAATAAGTACCTACTAGTTATAGACTTTCTGAATAGTACAGAACCTGCAACATCAAAGTGATAATTAATTCCACATTTCTGTCTTATTTCATACTAAAACTGTTTTTTCCCCCCCAGTTCCCTTTGGTATAAAATTGTGAGTGCCTCTGTACATGTGGTGATTTTAATTACCTCTGCTTTAGTGAGAATAAACATTGCTGCTAAACTGTATTATGCTCTATGCCCTGTCTCTAATATGCAAGGGTGGAGAAGCATTTTCAGGATGCCAGAGGTCTACTCAGTGATGCATTGACTAACCCATTTTAACTATTCCTAAAGCACCTTTTCCATGGCACTAAAGGAATATGGTTATAAAGGGTGAGAGTCAACAGAGCAGGTGAACTATTTGCATTATTGTTTGTCTTTGAGATGTCATAGAAGACAGCCAGGTCTCATTAGAGGACAGATCTAAAATAGGGAAGAAGAAGACATGATAATCAGTCACTATGATACCCAGAAAAACATTAGTATTAACTATTTATTTTATAATGTCTATTAAAAAATAATTTAAAAAAAGATGAGATGGACTCATGGAGAAAATTATGTCGTCAGATAGCTGTCTCTTCACAGGCTGCTTGGCCTGGTGAATACAGGGGGAAAAATCAAAGGATGAAGCTCACTTTCAACTTTAGCAGGGTTTTTGCCAATCCCAGCTTCTTATAAGCTACAGCTACATTGTCTAAATCAGCGGTTCCCAAGCTCGGGTTTGAAGGCAAGTGGGGAACTTACTCCCCCAGTTTCCATGAGCCTGTGTATTTATGGTTAATATTGACAGCCATCCTGTGTGTGAAGTGTTCCTCATCCATCTCCACCTTCAAAAGACAATTTCTGAGCTACTTCAACCTATCGAGCATTTGTTATCTTTTCAGTTTCTGTAAGGCATTTGCCTTTTGTCTCGATTTCTATCTGAAGCCTGAGCAAATCCTGTGTTACTAAGCTCCCCAGGGAAATACGTATTTCCTTTGGTGTCACTGTAAATAACTCAGTCACTGTCTGCTGCAGCTGCTAGTTCATTAGGCTTCCTTCCAAGACACACGGCTGCTATTTGTCCCTGTTCCAAAGATTCCTTGACTGTGTGCTGTAGGAACAAAATCTCTGTGTGCTTATGTGAAGTGTGGCATGCTGTGGCATATTGTCACCTCCCCATTTCTCCCCACCCCAGATCTTCTGTGGTTGGATCCATTCCATCTGCTTCCCAACTGTTACCTGAGGTTAACCCTTCCTTCATATTCGCTAGTTATAAAAGCAGTCAGAGTCACAATTGCATTAACTGGGAATATTTGTAGGAATGCAGTCGTTCTGCTTCCCTCAATACGGATGTCTCAAGGAGTCAGTAATTTCCCATGACAGGCCTAGCAAAGGAATAGCCTTTTCTCAAAGCTAGTGTTCAGTTTGGAGCAGCACAGCTTCAAGAGATTTCTGACTGAATGGAGGAACTCTAGAGAATAGGAACAATGATACTAAGAAGTTTAGAAAATAACTGCCAAAATGTTAAAAGAATGAGTTTTTAGATTCTTCTAGAAAATGGAAAGCTAGCCAGCCTGGGATTGTGTTGCCTGTGCACTTAGTAATGCCGTTGCCCATGCAGAACATATCTGATGGGTTTGTGTAGTGCAAATCTAAGTTTCATCATTGCCTTCCCACCATCTCAGCCACCCTCTCAACCATATGATACCTCTCAACACTTTAGTGAATCAGGAGATGCTAGGTTTTTCTTTCAAAAAAGCGTCAGTCAGATCTTGCAGCTTAATGCATACTTTGTAAATACAGTATACAGCAGCAGCAGCAGGAAGCTGCAGATTGATGGGAACACTAGCATTTCTTAAGAAGATCAAAAAGGATGTATACAGGTTAACATAGCTAATTTCATTATCCACAAAAAATGGCCTCACTTTAATTTCCACATAGGTCTAATAGAACAAAACCTTACATAACTCAGTAGACCTAAACCACCCCTATACTTTCCATTGATTAAATGTATACTTTAGGATAACTTACAACTGGAGCTGAAAGCAATAAGAACATAAGAAACACCTCATCTGGTGAGATGAATAGTTTGCCCAGCCCAGTATTTTTCTGTCAGCAGCAGTAGCAGGAGGTGCTATTTACTGGGAGCATGAAGGCCAGGCCAAGCCCTCCAGTACATTCCCCTTGCCCTCAGTTGTGCTCCCCTTTGCCTTCTCACCAGTAGGAAGATTCCCATTCTCCATCCCTTTCATAATTTTTCTTGCCATTCATTATATCCTCTTTAACTCTAGTGTGTCACCATCTCTTCTTAACTTCTTTTCCAGAAGCAGAAAAGAGAATTTAGCACTTTATTGTTGTTTAAACATGAGGTCCCAATATATGGAACAGTCCTGAGGATGACAACAGTATTCAGCAGGGCATATGGACCATATCTGGAGGAACAAAATCCATATTCTTTGTTATTTCTATTCAATTTCCTCCAGACATAGATCAGGCCAAGGTTGTTAATCACAATTTTTATTGCTTTTCTCTCTCATTAAGTTGTCTGTGTTAGAAAGCTAGATCCATCCAGCTGTGGAGAAGGGACAATTAAAATCTTTTTTATGGTTATTTCCTAAAGACTTGCAAGTAAAAGAAAATGTTTCTGAGCAGAAGAGAAAGGATTGCTCATATTGGACATACGTATTAAAAGTGTTCCAAAAGGGCAGCTTTGAGGATTTTATTTTTAAGTCACAGTATCTTGTGAATGACACTTACATCCCTGCTTTTTATTTTCAATTACACGAGAAGGATACATGCCTTCTGTACCATTGTGCTTAATTTTTTTGTCTATATAATATGTCCCATGAGCTAGCAATATCTATGTTCACAGAATCACAGAATGGTAGGGGTTG
>NW_010321542.1:0-12087 GCF_000700745.2 Antrostomus carolinensis
CCAAGAGTCAGTCCTGCAGAAAACAAAGAAGCAAACCACAAAACCCAAGCAAAATGTATCTTGATTTTATAGCAGAGAGAGATCAAGAGGCTAAAGGCACTGTAATAATAGATTATTCTACCACCACAGTTATTGGGGATGAAAACAGAATCTGCCTTGAGGAAATACTAGTTGAAAGTTTTATATCTTTGCAAATTAAGTATACTGATGGGAAGGAGCTCCAAGGAAAGGTAGGCATGAAGTAGCTGGATTTGCTTGTAGTATTCTGTGCTGTTTTGAAACTATAGCCCTGAGTAACATTGTCTGAGGCCAGGTTAAAACAGAAGGAACTAGAACAGTTTGAAATTATTCTAGAGAAATAGTGTATCCAAACAACTTGTGTCGAGGAGATACACTGACACCCAAATCCATAAACATTACTCTGACCTGCCAAGTGTTGTAGAGCTTGTTTCATAATCCCTGCTGCAGGCTGCCTCTCACAGGAGGCAGGACTGCTTTCCTATGGTGGGAAGACAGGTTCTGCTTTTACCCTGGGCATAAGGGAGATTTAAACAAACTATATACATGCTGCTAGTGCAAACCTGTTGGACCTATATACTGAAATGTACTGTATAACATACTGAATATGGTATGGATTTATCTTCCTATGAATGTCTTGGTGTAATGTAATTTGCCTTACTGAACAAACTGGGAGAAAGAAGGTGTCTTTCCCTTAACATCAACCTCCCTTACCCCCTCCAAACAACCAAATACTCCCCTTTCTTTGCTTTTTCACTTTCACATTTCCCATGGGAACTGCAGCATGCTGTCCTGCTTTGCTCAGTCTAGTGATCAGTTTCCTTCTCACTTTCAGAATGACAAGTTACTCAGTCTTGCTTCTCGCACTGCTCCCATGAGCATGACACCCTAATAAGTCCTTTCAGGAGTAATTTTAGGAAGTAATTTGATTTTGTCAGTTTCTTACACTTCGTGGGAAGGCCTTAGAAAAGAACCACAGATTTGGAAGAAAATCACTGATACCATGAGTAAGATTTCTCACAAGCAAAGAAGAGTGCACGCTATTTTGCTGAACGAGGAACTGCCTTCTGTAAAAGCTGCTCTTACAGCTGGGTAAGTAGTGGAGAAATGTACATAGGTCCTTTTTCTGGCACAGTAAGTGTGGTGACATCCTGGTGTAGAGGTGTGATGTGTGGGCATAAGCATGATGGGGAATTGGAGCAGTTGCAGAGGGGTGATCCTGACACTGTCCTCTCTACTGTTGAGCACTGAGAAAAGCAGGGATGATGCAGAGCCTCCCTGCCTAGTCTCTTGGGGCCAGGCTTGGTTTGGGCAGCAGCTATTTGCTCATCTTCCTTCCACCTCCTGCCCACCTGTGACAGGAGCAGGAGAAGGAACTTGGCAGTGGTTGCAGCTGAGGGGTAGCAGCTACTTTCATGGAGAGTGGATACACAACCCAAAGGGTCATTCAGAGCTCAGGTCCAGTCTCCTCAGTTGCCAGGTTCAGCTTATCTTAAAATGTGTAGACACATACACCCCACTCACCCAAAGAGAAGCTCCTACTACAGAGCTTATAAAACCAGAAAAGGCTGTGAACAAGGCAGTAGGGACATCAATAAGAGGGATAAAACAGAAAAAGCGATGAATGTACAGAATAGAAAAGTGGTCTTAAAAAATTAATGGTCAGGGACAAATCAGTTTAGTTGTTTTCGGAGCATCTGCCTAGAAGTCCTATTAGAGGTGACAGATCAGAGTGTATTGACTATGTAAAACAAAGTGGCAAAAACATTAAATCTGAAACTTATCTTTTAATTATGAATTGTTCAAGGAGGAGGGTGTATCGCACAGTTTAATAAATTTGACACATAGATGTGTCACATGGTTTAATAAATGTGTAAAGAAAAATCTTTGCCTTAGGAAAAAGCAGCAAAGTCATTATCGCCTGGTACTTTACACAGTGACGCGACCTTATTTTATAAACTCAAAACTGCAAAAGCATTTTGGCATCTAGAAGAGATTTTTTTTTTCCCTAATTTCAAAATTGCTATCAATCAAATGATCCACAGGAACTGGCTAATCCTAAATTTGCTAGGTCTCTTCAGTTGAGAAGGCTGACACACAGGGCCATGTGGTATGAACGCCCAGAAACAGCTTATTTAGGGATTATGATCAGAAAATAACTAATAAAACTGATGCACACTGCTTTAGTTTTAACAATAGCCAGAAGCCAGTGGTTGTTGAGATGCTGTTATTCCTACCTGCTATAGTGCCTTCTCCAGTACCCACTCACTGATTTTGGAAACAGAAAGTCTCAGTTCACTGACTCTGTAATAAATGAGGCGCAAATCACACTCAGAAGGTTAGTTCTCAGGGCTTCCCTCCCCCACTATGGCTTCTGAATTTATTTGGTATAAAGGGAAAGTTAAAATCTTCCATGTACTATTTGAGTGAAATCCTAAAAATGGTACTGTCCCATACTAGTATTTTGACAATCACACATGTATGACCCTGGTTACTCTGTCACAAGTATTATGTGACACCTGAGTTTTGTCTTATTCACAGTACTGAAGTTTGTTTGTTTTAGTTCTCTAGACTTCTAGAAAGAGTGACTTCTAGAAAGAGCTCAGGAATTCCCTCACTAGATGAAGTGAGAGAGGGCTGGTTGACCTTCTTCCCACACAAGTTTAAATTTGTTTATGAAATTTTCTTCATGCTGACTCCTTACCAATACACAGTAGGAAAATGTCTAGTTTTTATATCAACTGAAGCAGGAGGTTCCAATTTGTGCTGTACCTGTTATGGGCTTGAGCGAGTCTTGTAACAGCGCTCTGCTGTCCATCAAAGTAGTCACCTCCAAGGCAGGACTGAACATTTGTATCTGAACTCCAGTCGTGAAAATTAAATCATTCACATCCCTCTAGTTCTTTGTAATTTAAGACTGAAAAAATACTATATACAATTACAAAAGGGGAGTGCAACATCTAATTTATTAAGCAATGTGATCATTAGTATTGAGAAATTATCAACATAAACTTTCAAGGCGTGACAATGTATGTGTTGATAAATTAAGAAGGAATAGTTTTAGGATATTTATATATACTTATATGTGTGCAAACCAGTTACTTGTTTATAATTGTATCACCTTTATATTTTGAAGCAACTACTGATACTGTAGATGGTTTTAATCCTGTTCTTAGCTTTTTAAAAGTGATATATGTTTTAAAACTGAGCAGGCATGTCTTTAAGGAAGTTCTGGACCCACCACAGGTTGGCAGGGAAAGAGATCAGATCACTTACAAAAATCACACCAAATTTATGAAGGCAGAAGCATCTGCCAAGTCATAAAATGTGGGTTAACAACTCGACAAATGAGCAGGAACAGGCACTTTTGAGAACCTGAAGTTGATTTGAACAATAGGAATCCAACCTGTGCCAGTGAGGCAAGAAAACTGTAGGAGGGAGCAGGATCCTGCTGTCCTGCACTGTGTCACTTTCCAAATTCTTGGGAGTCAAGCATTGCTTTATATTGTTTGTTTTGAGCATCAATCAATGTTCTTTTAGAATGTACTTGACTAAGTAATCTGTAGATGTATCTGCAGTGTCTTTAATGGTACTGGGTAGCCCTGGCCATCTGGTAACTGCTGGGTCTGATGACTTGCATGGGCTTTCCCTAGCCTTGGTAAGCATGTGAATGCTCAGTTTATTATTAATCACCACAAAGAAAAACTTTATCGAATTGATACTCTTTAATGACTTCTCATTTTTAGTGCAAAGTTGGTTTAATTTCTTCTTAAGTTCATACAAGATCTATACCCCTGCACAGATCAGTTGTATGTGAACAATTCAGAATATCAGTTTAGTTGTTTAGAGGTGAAGTTCAGACTCTGTCTAGAATAAGGTAGTATGTCTTTCCTCAGTCTTTCAGTACCAGTATTTTTATTGTCATTCAAATTCCATCAATGTGTGCTTTTAATTTAGCTGATAAATCTGCTACAGCCTGTGAAATAAGAAATGACTGGGTCCATTAGAGGCTTTGAAAAATGAAGCATTTCATTTGGGGGCCATTAGGTTTCAATGCCACTGATTCACTTAATGGTTTTTCAACTTAACAGATTTATTTATCAGGACAGAACTATGAAACACCTTTTTTTTTTTTTTAGGTTGATGGTCTGAATAAGTGATGTGGCATGGCATGATTCACCTAGTAATGGCAACAGCAAAGCAAAGCCGATGCTGTCTCATATGTGGAGCTTGGAATAGATGCACATGGTGCCTGTTTATGATTGTTGGCTAGACAAGAGGAGACAGTAGTAATTCGGCAGCATTTAGAATTTTTTTTATAGATAATAAGTTATGAAGACTCAGTCTCTGTAGAGCAAGAGGGCTTGGAGGTTATCCCTGCTATCAAATTACTGCAGACTAAAAAAGTTTACTACAGCAAATCATTTAGCCTTTCCACACAGCCTTTCCACAAAAAAGAGGTGGGTGAAGGAATGGAAGATTTATTTGCACTAAATCTGATCCTATTGAGGTGTATTCAGATTGCTCAATTCTCAGGATGTCTGTAAAAGACAAACAATTGCAAAAAGTCTCACACTTTCTGTGTTTGGGAGTATTACATTTTAGATGGGTAGGCTCTACTACTTTTGCAAAAATCACAGATGAAAATAATGGACAGCTTGGTGCCCAGTGTTCTTTGCTATATTCCACTTGGGTACATAAATTCAGATTTGCTTGAACAATCTTGTTAATTTTATTAAACAAACAAGCAACAAAAAACCACAACCAACAAAAAAACCCTAGACCCCAAAGCTCACATTTTGACATGACTAATTATATGGTTTGGGTTAAATCAAAAGTTACAGCTTTCTGAGACTGTAAAGAGACAGTTTGCCCAAGACCATTTGTGTTAGAAGACCCATATGGGAATTGCCATGGGACAGCACATGGATGAACTAGAATCATAGAATGTTGTGAGTTAGCAGGGACCCACAGGGATCATCGAGTCCAACTCTTGTCCTAGCATAGGACAATCACAAGATTCAGACCATGTGTCTGAAGGCATTGTCCAAATGCTTGTAAATACTAGTATTTATCTGTCTTTGTTTCAGCTGTTGCTGGGCTTGTGTGTGAACCTGGCAGTCCTGGGCTCCTTAGCTGGCCTACCAGTCTAAGAGAACCAGCAATCTGGAAAAACAGGGGGATAAACAAGGTGTAATGTCAGGATCTTGGGAAGGTAAACTGTAGCCCCTACTGGGATTCCAGTCCTGACCAGCACCCTCAAGGTGAAGTGGGAACATTTGCCTTCCCAATCTTTTTAGAATATTTTATACACTGAAAAACCAACAGAACATGTTCTTTGTCATTAAGGTTGGTTTTGCGATGCATAAATATTTTTAAACTAATATTGCAGTTGACCTTGTGAATCTGATGTCTCAGCCTTGCAGGATGTCTGCTGGAGAACTGAAAACATGTGAGCTCGGGGTCATCCTAACCTGATTTTACTGCACATGGATGTGCCCTTAATTGTGCTGTCAAGGGCAGAGCATTCACAAGTACCTCTCACAACCACATCCAATGGGGAAAACTTATAACCTCTCCTGAGTATGTGCCTGAATGGAGGTAATGTGAATGATTGGTAGCTCTGCCCTTGAAAACACAGGCTGCAGTCTGCTCTTGGAAGATGATTTGGACATACAGAACCTTGCTACTGACTAGCTAGGACCAGCTTTCTCCATCATAATTGTCTTTTAGCAAACAGGTAAAAAAAAAAAAAAAGAAAAAGGGAAAAGCTCATAGTGATGGCACTGTGAACTCCTGTCTACAAAAAAGGTCAGAAAAAACCTAAGCAATCCCTGTTTAAACAGCTCTGAGGGTACCACAGAAATCTGTAGGCAAAGGCATGGTTCAGATTATGAAAGAAACAGGTCAGTGTCTGGAAGACAGAACAGACTTTTTTGTTTAAGAATTTATAACATACCACAACTCCTTGAGAACTTTTCTGCAGCCAAGGACAGCTCACAATGCTGACATATCTCTTTTAGGGATGAGGAATTAACTGCACAATCGTACTTATTCTCAGGGATGGAAAATGTTATGGAGGACCCAAATGGACACCTCATAAAAATGTGGGTTTTCCTGGAAAAGAATGCCAACTTCAGTCTGAAGAGCACTTTTGGTCTTAGTGTTGCCAATGCTAACCAAAAGAAACAAAAATTCTGAAAATGTTGATCTGGAAGCGCTGCTTCTGAGAAGATCAGCTAGTCAGATGTTCTGATCCTCACTGTATGGCAAGAGATTGTAGCATATGGAAATGCATCATTAGATGACAAACTTAAATGCCAACCTGCTTTTTTCTTCCTTCAGAAGGCATCAGTTCAAAATAATTAACAAAATGTTCCAGCAAACTCTGAAGTGTGAAACTACCTGGATGCACCCCCTCTTTGCTCTCTGGCACATGATCAGTCTGATTATAATGAGGAAAAAAAAAAATAATGTGATTTCCACATACTTGGATGATGCATGGAGCTCATTGCTGGACTGATCACTGCCTTTTGAAATATAAGCTATCTATCATCTTCTCTCCATATGACCTCAGACAGCCATCTGTCAGGGAGGCTGATGTCAGCAAATTCAAGAAAGATGGTGTAATCACCACATTCCAAATGTAGCTGTAGCTTTAAATTATGTAGTGCAGCTTTGAGGGTGGCATTACTGAGGAACTGGGCAAAAGATCTTGCTCCATCTGCTTCTGCAGTTGTTCCCTGAACACTGAAACTGATTTAATACCATTACAAAAGAGGTCAAATACATCTTTTGCAAACTTGCCTTAATACTGTACTCAGTATTATGCTTTTCACTGCTCCATTAAAAACCGATGAGGAGAAATGTTAAAAGACCTTGTATGCCCTGACTTCATAAGGCTGCAGAAGGAGGATGTGACTAAAGAGTCAAATACTTTGAAATTTTCTTGTTTCTAACATTAAAAACCCCTTTGCTCATAGTGTCACTTCTCCTGTTATACTGTCCTCAGTATAGAATTACTCTCCTATGCATGTAAGAGATGTTATCATTAATTCAGTTGAGCAGAAACACCTTCACAGCCTTGATGATCCCTATGCAGTTAAGGAAACTGAAAGAGAAATTCTAGCTGTAAAGGAGAAGTGATGTTTCTTTTTTTCATTGTTTACACAAACTTTTGGTAAAAGGCAATTTGTTCACCTTTCAGATGATTCTACTGCACCCATTTATAAGATGAAAGTCACATTTCACATGACAATGATTATGGCATCCTGTTTACCTGCATGTAGAAACTGGAAGGCTCAGATCAGACTATACTATGCTGTCCAAACTTTTATTTCACAGAGAGATAAGTCTTGGTAGCTATAAGGGCTCACTGACATCCTCTCTTAAGGCATGCCAACTCTCTAGCAGTAACTGGAAGAAGACTTCACATACAGGTATTTGCAGGCAAATCTGTAGGAGACTATTGTATACTTTAAGACAAATCACCTGGAGAATGGGGAGACAGGCAGGTAGAAAATGTAACTCAAAAAAGCTCAGTAAACCTGGTGTAACCGTTAGAAATTTGTGTACTTGTATAAATTATCTTGAGCCAGAACTGGCTGTGGACATCCCAGGTGTAGGGCTAACATTGAACTTGCTCCCGATCAATGTGTCTTGTCTTCCACCACAGGCATGCCTGCGCACACTAAACAGAGCCCTTATTTTCCGGTTGGGACTGAGGAACTCCCCCCATCAGGACCTACACAGCAGCAGCACTCAGCAGAGCTGAGGAGCTACAAAACCAGCACCACCACCTGACACTGCTGCAGCTGGTCAAGCACCAAAGCCATGGAGGATTGTAGTGTTCAGTGCAGTGACAGGCTCTTTCTGTCCTTACTATATACCAATCTCCTGTCCCAGCTCTGGAGTGAATGATGAACAAGGTGGGAGAGGGAGCAGATTGGGAGGATAGCCTTGCTGATCTATTGGCCAAGGCAACTGCCCAGCTACCAGAAGCAAACCCTGCTTGTTTTTTGAGGCCAGTCTGTTCTCACCTGGTGGAATACATAGCCAAAAGTCATCATTATCTACATTCCTCTGAAGAAATGACTTTTAAATGAGGTCACAACCATATTCGAATAGGGAGTGTCTGAATTATTTCCTCCAAACTATAATGCTGCACAATCAGACTGAGAGAAATTAATAACAAGACAGGTGTTGAAGTCAAATATATTATAGTCAGATGGTGGCTGTTTCAAAGAGGGATGTTCTAAAATTGCCCTTATACTAAACTTTGAAATGTGATTTTTGGAAAAATTACAGTTTTAAGTGGAGAACACTATTCTCTATATTAGAGTCAATTTAATTAGAGGCATGTAAGAAGTTCATAGAATGATAGAACATCCCAGGTTGTAAGCAACCTCAAAAGATTGATTTGGTCCAGTGTTTTGTGGGAAAGGGAGCCTAGATGAGATTATTTAGCAACCTGTCCAGTCATGTCTTGAAAACCTCTAGTGATGTGATGGGGAGTCCATCACATCCCTGGGGAAGTTGTTCCAGTGGATGGTTGTTCTCACTGTAAAAAATTTCTTTCTTATATCAAGATGAAAATTCTCCTGAGGTTGAGGGTAACTATATGAACAATAATAAGGAAGGCTCTGTATAGCCATCTTGTGTAGTGGCAGGATATGTTTAATATTCTTGAGTATAGGGGCCTGTGGATTTTTTGTTGAGTTGGTTGTTTTTTTCCCACAGTTAACTTTGGGGCTATTGAGCTCTTCAGTGACACATTATCCTCTTCAAGGTCAGACTACTTGTACCTCAAAAACCGTCTGTGTGGTTGAAATTGCTTCTTTCTCTATACATCTCCATGATTTTCTCCACGCTAGTAATCTGTTGGTATATTATAAAATTGCCCATCTTTGTTAGGTCTTTCCAAAGTTTATTGCAATTCTCTGCTGACTGACTTTTATTACCTCTCTGCATGGTCCCTCTTTCCAGGGTGTAAACCAAAAAGTCATTCAGGTTTATGAGGTACAATCTGCTCTTTCCAGGCCCATACTGTTGCTGTTTATTTAGCAGTTGTCTGCCTTGTGCTTCCAGATTAATTCCCTTATCATTTGTCGGTTGACTGGTGTCAAATTAAGTGATAATGTTCTAGACTTTGCCCATCTTTATTACACATTTGCACTCTCAGCTGTTTCTAATTAATTTTAAATAAATATGTGCTAATGGTATCTTTGTTCTTCCTCCCTGGCAGTTCTAAAAAAACTAGCAGAGATGTGACCTTGATGCCTTGGACTTTGTGAGAAATAATGATATGAGCTTGGGTAGAGGAAAGACATACAGATCTGAGGGTAAACATTCCCTTTTGGGTGATGCTGGCTTCTCAGACCACAATAGCTAACATCCTTGGACCCAGTCCTTGGTCCGTTTATTTTACAAGCATAGACATAAACTCTTCTAAACTCAGAACATAATGACCACATCAAAACTGGATGCTGGCAAGGACCCCAAGTGCTTTGCCTCTGCTGATGTAGTCCACCATATGCCATGCTCCTGAAATTACATATTTTTACTGTATTTCCTTCTTCTTAAAACAGAAGCTCCCAAATAGCTAATTACCTGTATGTTACTTAGAGAGTTACATTCTGCAACCCAGAAGGTACCTAAAGGCATAGGCTGGACTTTCTGCTGTATATACTCCAACTTGCAGTTATACTGCTGAAAGTCAGTAACTTGTATTCATAATGGCAAAGATGTGGAAGAAACTAGTAAACACTTCACGGTAAGCAAATTCACTACCAGCTGGCAAAATGATGGAAGGAAATTCCATCTTAAAATGCAGCCTCTTATATTTGCTTTTGTATATTAGCAGTCTTATGAAAGTGTATCCTCAAACACATCAAACTCAACATAAGATGAAAATCACAGTTGTCATCAGAGTGACAAGTAAAGCAGATGACTTGTCTTGAAAGCTTTAAACTCCTCATATGATTTTAAAAAAAACCAACCAAACGCTCAGAAACCACTTAGCATCTCTATTTTCCTCTTTACTAATTAGTGCATTGAACCAATGCTGCGCTTTACAGTGATGATTGTCTTTTATCTGAGAATTCAGCTGTCAGATTAAACCTCTTTTTGATTCCAAACTGACAGCATTTTCATTTCTTCTAATTGCCACCATGAAAAATTATTTTCTTTTGCCTCACCTTTATTTTTTTATTTATAACTTCATCACCTTCCTCCCCTTAAAATTTTCTTTCTCATTCACCTTCTGCATTTATTTATACTTCTGCATTATTACCCTCCCGTGTCACAATGCTCCTCCATTCCAAATATTTTTTATCAGAACTTTGCAATGTTTCCCCATAGAAAACTACATTAGGCTGAAAAGTTTGTTCTGCTTTATGATAACTCAGATAAATATCTGAAAGCATTAATAAATCTACCCAAGCCAAAGCACTTTTTATCTGTCTTCTTCAGGCACAGTTAAACTGTCTCAGATAAAGATATTACCTGTAGATTAGAATTAGGGCTCTATTTTGTAAGTCTCAATGGAATTCAATTTTTTGATACCTGGACAAAGATGTTCAATCAGTTGCATTTCCCTTTATGGGACATTCATATATTTGTGAAATAAATGTATTTCCTCACAGATGTGACTGATGGTGATAGCAAGAGCCAAGTTAACTTAATTTAAGTCTTTATTACCTCTGGAATAAATGCATGACTACTGTGATCCTAGAGTTTTTCTGGTGTAGGGAAAAAAGGCAAGTGGACTTTTGAACTGATAATGTTCTTTAAAAGCCAGAAGATAGTATTTGAAGAAGAGCATGGACTCACTAGTAGAAATGAAAAAACAATCCTCCCATTTTCTTAGTGGTACTGGGCTTAACAGTGCAGAGGAATATTAATAAAGTATTGAAAACCTATTGTAGAATTCCTTGTATTTTAAATTTTTGGCCAGAGCCTACAGACATTTTTTAATAACCTATTTAAGTGATAAAGTACTAGTGTCAGATTTGTAAAACCCATCCGCACACCTACAGGCCTTTTTACCCAGACAACAGATAAGCTACAGTGAACTTCAGTGGTATCAGAGATATCTGTTCATAGTGAACGAATTATCTTTGAAATAAATACCTATTAAATAAGGGTATTTTGTTTGGAGTGCATGTCTTTTAAACACATTAGACCTATAAAGTGATTATGAAAAGCAACAGAAACTAGAACTAGCCACAGTGAGAGTCAATTCTGAGTCATCTTATTAGTTGCTTTAATTTTTAAATACCTTCAGGTGATTATCCTTTGAATCACAATACATAATAAGGTATCTAAATGACTGTTCTGAAGACCATCTGTACAGCACAACTATCAATTTTTTAACATCTTCATAAAAGCACTGTATTCCAAAGTTGCTTCTGAATAACTCAAGTTGTTTCACCTTGGTGTGAAAGTGAATGGATTGGAGTCTGCACTCGAGGAATCATAGAATCGATTCGTTGGAAAAGACCATTACGATCATCTAGTCCAACCATAAACCTAGCATTGCCAAGTTCACCACTAAAGCATTTCCCCAAGTACCACATCTACAGGTCCTTTAAATACCTCCAGGGATGGTGACTCCACCACTTCCCCAGGCAGCCTGTCCCCATGCTTGACAACCCTTTCAGTGAATAATTTTTTCCTAATATCCAACCTAAACCTCCCTTGGCGCAACTTGAGGCCATTTGCTCTTGTCCTATCACTTGTTATTTGGGAGAAGAGACCAACATCCACCTCTCTACAACCTCCTTTCAGGTAGCTGTAGAGAGCAATAAGGTCTCCCCTCAGCTTCCTCTTTTTCAGCTTCCTCTTTTCCAGACTATACAACCCCAGTTCCCTCAGCTGCTCCTCATAAGAGTTGTTCTCCAGGCCCTTCACAAGCTTCTTTGCCCTTCGTTGCAAATGCTCCGGCAACTCAATGTCTTTCTTGTAGTAGCATTTTTCAAGGTGTGGCCTCATCAGTGCCGAGTACAGGGGCACAATCACTTCCTTGCTCCTCATGGCCCCACTATTTCTGATACAGACCAGGATGCTGTT
>NW_010321543.1:0-8204 GCF_000700745.2 Antrostomus carolinensis
TAGTTTAAAGCTTTATCAATGAGCCCCGCTAGAATTTTTATGTTGATCGTGATACTTCTAGCTTTTGTCTCCTTCCTTTCTCCATATACATATCCTTGTAGCTCATAAAATAACTGTGAAAATATTCTGTTTGGTTTAAGATCCAGATGTAAAATGTGTATGAAATAAATATGTATCTGCAGACAAGTACTGTTTATGGAAAGCATATTGCATTAAATTTTTAAAAAATGAGTGAAAAGGTGTAAATGTTTTACACTTTTTTCAGTATGTTGGCACATTTTTCAGCTAGAACAGTGCTTATTTACTATTATTTGTTTTTTCAGTAATGAGTTTAAGTGACTCCTGTTATCTTTAGGATCCCCCTTGTGTTGACTGTGTTGAAGATACTTACTAATAGCTAATGCAGAAAAATGTCAGATCTAGTTAGGCGTCAATATTGGGTTTAATTCTTTTGAATAAGACACACTTTTTTCTACTTATCTTAGAAGAGGCTAATCATATTAAATTGATAACTGGAAATATGTGCCTCAGGTTTTCTGAAATTTTTCTGGAAGTTATATTAATAGCAGGATTGCAGCAAGTAGTTACTTTGTGTTTCAGGCCCAAATCATATGAGTGATGATACTAATAATTTTCATTTTAAAAAAATTATTCTAAGTGTGTATATGAAAATTATGTTTTCCTATAGTAGGGCTGAGAGGGTCTCAGCGTGGAAAGTGCACATATTATGTGTCTGCCAGTTGAATGAATGGTTAAAAAGTCATGTCTAGTAGGCATTTATCACTATAGTTTTACAAATGTTTTAAGCAACAGTTTTTAAAATTGAGAATAAAACCTCATCATAAAGATAAGCTATTCTTTTGTAATTTAAACATTCTACTAGTTTTAAATATATGCTATGAACTACACAAACCTTGTAGCTGCAGTCTCATATGAGGTCAAATCTAGCTATTGTGTGAAGGGTTGGGGATGAAATGAGTCACAGAAAGGCTGCAGTTGTCACATGACTCAACCATGGCAGCCACTATTAATAGAGAGAGAAAAACTGTATGTACCAGCTGTCAGCATATATCCATAACCAAAAGTGGTGGGTGTTTAAATGTTTCCTAAACTATTCTTTCTATTTGCTAACACAATTTTCCTAACTGTATCTCTGCATACCCTGGCAATGCCCTTGTAGTTCTCAGTGGGTATTCTTGCACTTTTCCATATCTGATACACTTTTCTCTTCGGTTTGAGCAGACTCAGAAGTTCAAAGTTAAGCCAAGGAGACCTCTTGCTCTGCCTACTTCCCTTACCTTTAAAATGAGCTGAACTGTTTTTGTGCTTCCAGGAGAGTGTTCTTGGAAAAACTCCCAGCACTCAGTAGCTCCTTTATCCTTCATGGAAGCTTCCCATGGAATACCTCCCAGTTGAGCTCTGAGCAAGCTGAGGTTTGCTCTTCAAAAATATAAAACCTTTGTCTTAGTACTAACCTTCACTGTGCTCAGCAGGATCCCAAACTCCATGATTTTGTGTTCACTGCAACCAAGGCTATCACTAACAGAGATATTCCAAAGCATGTTTTTTTTGGTTTATGAGTAGCAAGTCCAGCAGTGCCTCATTCCTGTTTGGCACATCTAACATTTGTATAAAGAAGCAGTCCTCTACACATGCCAGGAACTTGATGGATGACATGTGAGCTGCTGTATTGTTCTTCCAACAAATAGTTAAAATTACCCATACGAACCAGTTTCTTTTGACCTGAAGCTTGCTTAAGTGACCCAAATATTGCTTCATTGACCTTATTGTCCTGGTTTGAAGGTTGGTAGCATATGCCTACTGTAAGATCCCCCTTGGAGATGACCCTTCTGATCTTGACCCATGGGCATTTGGTAGGGCTTCCACATTTTCTTTTTTCTTTTTTCCTTTTGATTTTTTTTCTTTTCTTTTCCCCTCCTGGCCCTGACATCTTAACTCTTAGAACAGGATACCGTTGGTGGTTTCACTAATTGTGTATATGAACCTTTTAAAAAGGTCCTTTTTATAAATCTTAAATTACCATCAGTTCCATAGCATACCATTTTTTCCATTCACGTTCTTGCAAGCACTTTACAAAAAAGTTACTTTCTTCCAGCACTGTTAAGAAAGTTGTCGGCTGCTTTGAATGGTCATAATTTTATTGCTTTTTGTTTTACTTTTGAAGAAAGAAAATGCTGTACACTTTGACTTGTACAATGAATTTAACTGTATTATGAAAAGAAGTGTATGAAAGATTAATTTTCACTCACAGAATTGTGGTTTAACCTGGCTTCTAGCCAAACAATTATTTTAGGTTTATACATTTTATATGTCCGTAGTCTCCAAAGACATATCATTAAAGTCTGGTAATTGTTAGTCTTTTGAAAAGGACATGTACTTATAAATAAATGCTTTACCATTAAGTTTTGAGGAACAAGCTAGGGGACTTATTTGTATGGATTTCATTAATGGGATTTACACAATGAAATATTCCTGTGCTTTACAAGGTAAATAACTTCTTGTGTGTTTACTGTTTAATTTGTAGTCTTGCTCCTTACTATGAGCTAGATAATGCAAAACTCTTGAAAGAAAATAACATCATTCCCTATTGTGTGTGGCATGTATCTTGCAAATCCAGAGTCATACTGCAGTGTGACATGTCAAAACAACATTAAGCTGGGAGCTGAAGGGGAGCAAACATCAAACAAACAAAAATTGTGTTCTTTGTTGTTTGAACAGATGGTACTTCCACAAATTTTGGCCATGATAGGTAAGGTCCTACTGAAACAACATGCCCTTGGCTTGTAGCCCTTGATTGTTTTCCCTGGTGGTTGTACCAGGTATCCAAGGTTACATTCAAGAACAGCTGTTTTGCACAGATTGTTGCAAATTTGATGTCTGTCTTTCAGTTCCAGGAGAAATCTTGTGAGTGTTGTTGGAAAGTCAGGCTGCTCCAGGAGCGTCATAAACAAAACATACTTAGTAGTCCAGGACCATCATTTAAATGTTCTTATTAGCTGATTATTTACCTTTTGCCATTTCTGGCATTTTCAGTAGAGGTGCTGTTTTATTAAAATTCTCTCGGGAGTTCAGATGTAGATAATTTAAGATTTAGTGTTTGTTCTTTATGTTACTCTTTATAGATTAACTCCTCCTAAAATAAAAAAAAACCCAACAACAAAAAACCCAGAAGAATTAGAAATGCCTCCCTCAGATAATTGTGCCAGTGCAAAGCATTAAAAATCTTAACTTTGTTCATCTTCCTGTTCACTTCTTATTTGATATTTCATTCTGAAATAAACCTGAGAAAAGTTTCAAACATGAAAAAAGTGTGACAAAACTGTAGTAACATGAGATACATACACGTGTTTGATGAAATTTAATATGAGACCATCAACTCATTTTTACTTAAGGTGATTTGCATGAGAAACAAAACTGTATACATACTGGATAAGGTTTTCCTTTACATTTCTCTTCAGTTGTAATTGTGGTGTTGCATATGCATAAAAAGAGTTTTGTGTCATAAGGCTGTTAAGTACATGTTTTAGAAAAGCCATTAAATTGAATCTATTCTAGAACATACATGTAAGAGAAGTTTTGGGAAAAACAAATTAGTGTAATGTATCCACTTATACATGGCAGTATATTCTAATTTGCAATTGATACTGCATTTTCATACTGCATTTTACAGTTGGTTATCAACTGTCCTCGATGAGTTGTCTCAATTACAGATAACAGCTTTTGAAATGTTGTGTCTAAGGTATGAACCTTAGTGCTGTATAAATAGGATTTTATTCTAACTCATTCTGTAATACCTGTATTCTGAAAATGGCTGTAATTGCAAATCTGAATTCTGTTTTGCTTTTTTCTTGGCTTTCTAGGGGGTGCAGTTTTTAAAGGCCACTGTCTGTCATACTTATTGGTTTTTTTCTGTTTCCAAAATCACATTTAAGCAAGAAGATATCACATGAATCATTTTATCAAATAAGAACAATCTAAAAACTGTAGTCTGTGTTTCCTCCACAGGCAAGCTTACAGTTTGGTTGTGTATAGAAGTTCCCTACTTCAGTTCATCTTACCAGATCCACATTATATTATCTTTGAGAGTGTTTGCAAGGCCATTCAATTACTGCGTCCCTTCTACTAGTTGTTCTGCCACTGAGATTTGAAAGTAGTTTCTGCTTTAAGGCTGTTACAGGCTATGTGCATCTGGATAATTCCTGCTTTGTTTCCAATATTCCTTGGTTTTCTAAAGCAAAGTGATTTAATAACTATTTAAACTAAAATGGTATTTGTAAAATAAGTACTATCTTCAGGATAAGATATATTATTATTATATTATTATAATATTATTATTATTTTATATATATTTGAAAATAAGATCTACCTCATGGAATACTTTGAATATGATTGTTGTAATTTTCTTCATCTCCTGAATTACTAAGCATTTTATATATGATGCAGGGTGCCTTAGAAAGGAGATCTTCAGAATGAAGAATAGAGAAGTAATTTCAATGTTTATTGAAAAGGGAGATTCAGGATAATTGTTATAACTGATGACTTGCACCTACTTTCTTTTTTGTTTCTCCTGTTTCTCTGCTGTATCTTTGTTGCTTTAATTTTCTTAAAGAGCTTGTGAAGCTTTTAGAGTTGATAATTTCTTTCATTTCTCAGATCTTCATCTTTTGTTAAAGCAGTATGAAAATACTTTTTCTTTCCTTATGATAGTTAATCAACTGAATATACTTAAGGCCAAATATATTTTTAAAATAATTGGTGCAGTATACTGATTGAGTCTTATTCATAATCATCAGAGTAATGTTTTCTATTGAATTAAACTTGTTCAAAGGTATGGCATTTTTCCAATTTTAAAAGAATTTATGAAGCTTACAGCAAAGATATCCATTTGCAATCTGATCTTCTCTTGTTTTATGCAGTTGTCAGTGGAATAACTGAGCCTCAGAAAACATGGTGAAGAAACAGACCTACCTAAATCTGAGGTGGCTACTCATACCATGGTCACACTGTGGCGAGAAGTGAATATGCAAAAGAACCTTATTGCCTTGTAGCTTAAACATATTTTAAAATATTTGGTTGAGTATTTCTGTGGGTTCAAGTTTGTATCCTAAGACCCATTTTAGCCATCTTGTGACTACTTACTTTTCAGTCAGTAGATCTTGTGTACTGCTAATTCACTGGAATACTTCTGAAAAATCCTAAAGGCATTATAACAACAAAAAAGAACCCAACAACCCTAGGATGGACCCCAAACAAGTGAACTCCAAACAATATTCCTTCCTCACAAGATCACACCAGTCCTGCCTAACACGCATACATCAACACATACATGTCTAACCTGTTCAGAAATACCTCTAATGACGGTCCATAGGCTTGAAGAAAGAACTGAAGAAGGCTGAAGAACTTGGGAGTCCAAGATGATAGGGGTTTAGTATTTTTTTTCCAAGTATCTAACCACGTCAGCAAATTATTCTCAAATTATCAAAGAAAGAAAGGACATGCAATAAGAAATATTGCATCTGTTCTTAATTTCCAAGAATGAATGGAATGTATGCTGTAATCTGAGCCTTAAAAAATAGTGCAAGTGATCCTGCTGAAAAACAGAAATGACTGGAAGGTACTATTGCCTGCTCCGTCTCCTAGTTATTGCTAACACTTCGTGCCAAGAGGCATGTTTTTTAGAACTGTCTTGATTTGTTGTTATCTGCCTCCACGGTTATGAGAGATTTTGATTATCTTTCACGTAAAGAAAATCTTCCCATTGTATGGTTGAATTGGAAGATTTTCTGGTTCATCTTTTCCTGGTGGTTCTGTGCTAAGACAGTTTTGTAAAATTTAATTAGCAGGGTAGCACTTTCTTAATGTGGTTTAATCTGGACCTGGTTTGGTGACATTGTTTGCCATATTTTACTAAGAAAACTGAACAAGTCTGTTACCTAAGCAAAATTAGATGGGTAGGAACTGGCTTGATGGATACATTTCTTAATTTCATGATAATTCTTATTGTAATTTTAAGGACTTGGCATATAAAATAGCATGCAGAAGTTTAAAGCAAGTCAGAAGTGTGATAATGCATTATTTGGCATGCTTTCTCAGTTACACTTTTTTTTCTTCTCAACAAGTCCAAGGAATAAACTAGTGTGAAAACTATTTTCTCTCAGTCTTGGAGGTAAACCATTAAAGTCATAAACAGAACAAAGTTAAGATTTTGCAGTGCAAAGTTTCTGGCTTACACTTACACAAAATAAAAAATGCAGGTTAAATTTTAGGAAGATTATTCCCCAATATGTTAAAAATGTAAAATTAAATTCATAATTACAGTTTCTGTGCAAATGGATGTATTTGCAGATTTGAAAATTATATTCCACTTTTCCTTGAATTTTCCAGTTTATTTTCTTTTATATATTGCATTCTATTCTCTTATCCCACCCATGAAACAAGATTGTTCAATTGCTATGTGCTCGACGTCTAATTTTTTTTTAAAGTTTTCTACAAAGTTGTAGTTTTTTCTGGTTCTGACAGGGTGGAGTGAGTATCATGTATCTACACTCACTTGTGATATTTTCAAAAATCTGAGGTATGAGAAAGTAGCATGTAGAATCTTTGTGTTTAGAAAGACTTGGAATGTAAAAGGAATGGCTGAGCTTTCCACAAAATCAAAGACCTCAGGTCCAGCCTGGGCTGTGACTAGAGCTCATCCTCACTACTGAGCAGTCCCTCAGCAGGGAGCACACCTTGGCAGCAGTGTCTCCCGGAACTGACTTTAAGCTCCCTTTAAGCACACAGAGTGGGGAGTGTGCTGGGACAGGCTATCTTGCATAGCCTCACTAATCCATACAATTACAGGTATAGATTCCATTTGGGAAAAAAACAAACATCACAAATCCTTTTTCTCAAATGTTGCATTGTAAAGTGCAATTCGTGTCTGTACTTTTTCTTAAGTCATGAAGCAAAATCCTAATATTGTATATTATTTACACAATATTGTCTATTCTTTTCTGTTTGTGAAGAAGAAATTGGTACTTTAGAAAGATAATGATACCTGTTTTAAGAAACATGGTATTAGGAACAAAATAATAGAGTGTTCCTTAGGGGGGGTGTCACTAGAGAAATGACGTGTAGCAATTCTTGGTAATTTAAATTCGTTTGCTAAAATTAAATAGCTCCTTAAACATGTTGGTATTATAGAGGGGGTAATAAAACTGTGCAATGACTGAGGAATTGTTTAGTGTGTTCAGCAATCAGCTTAATCTGTTAGTAGAAATGACATATACATTATGAACTGCTCAGTTAGGAAAAAAGAAATTCTCAATAATAAAATAAAAATATATTTATTTTATTTAGGATGTCAGTCTTGTAATGTCTGGAAGTTATGTTAAACTTCATTAAAATCAGGTGTTATACACCAGAAACGTCTCTTACTTATTTGATTAAAAGTAACAGCAATTCTATCATATACACAGAAGTCTTAAAATGCAGTGCTTCTCTTAAGATTTAGTTTGTTTCTATAGCACTAAAACCACACGCAGATAAAGTGACAAGAAGGTTTTAAAAAAATCATATATGTCTTAGAAAAATTTGTGGAAGTGCTTTGGCTAATGAGGATGGACAGGAAAGCAAGGAAGTTATATTCAAGGAAAATGGAAAAGGGTAGAAAAAGAAATTGAGAATGGAACATAGAGGAATTAAGTCTTATTTTTTTGGGTGGAAAAAGGGAGATTCTCTTGATTTTGCTAAACATTGTTGTTTGAATACTGAGTAACTAGCTGGCACAGTTTTTCTGCTAGTCACTACTGGAATCGGGAGTGCTGTTGGCTGATTATAATTGCAAGCATTTTATTAAATCAAATGAAGCAGAGAGATGCAAAAGTGTTCTTGAAGAGACATCCTGGGAGTAATCACACAGACACACACAAAAAAAATGTTGCTGTGGATAGATTTCCTTTGTTTCTGTGTTATTTTTCCTTGAGTTTCTTTGTGAATAAAAATAAATAAGTCCAGGTCTGATATTTAATCTGTTTATGTCTGTGATGGATTATTAATCAGACTAGTAAAATTCATCTTCATGCAGGAGATCATCACTGGGCTATGAACAACTTAAAAAGAGATAACTGTGTGCCCCAATCTGTTGCAGTTAATGCATAACTGTATGTGGGGTTTCTGATAGAGGAGGAAAAGAAATTCCC
>NW_010321543.1:8246-15556 GCF_000700745.2 Antrostomus carolinensis
TGAGTTTTGTCCCTAAAAGACAATGTTGGGTTGGGGGATGAATGAGAAAATAACAGAAGGAATTGAGTGGTTAGTCTATCCTTAACTGTTACGATAATATGAGGAATTACCACATGCCCTTTCCCTCTCTTTCATCTGTAGCACTGAATAATATTATCCATAATAGTTATGTAATTTAATGGTGGTGAAAAAACAAACAAGACATCATTTTTGAATCACTGCCTTGTGTTAAGTTCACAGATGTTATAAAATTAGCATAGATTGAAATGTAGCTGATTGTTTCTCTGACTATGCTTTTAAGTTAATATATGTAGGCATTTGTGGAGTTTATTTCTCCCCAGGATGATGTTTTTCAAACCTTGCCATTTACCTAAGTAATCATTCTGTTTTAATTTGTTGGTAAATGCAACTATATGAAAACAGGCAGATGAGACTGCTGACCTATAACCAGCTATACTGCTATTTTTAAACCTTTTGTTTTCCAATTAGGCTATTGTAATCATCCTTGTATTTCTTCTTAAGTTGCTGTGCACAGCTGAAGTCAAGGACAGAATGGTCCAGTGGCTGATTGTAGTTTTGATTATCCACTGTACTGTGATTTTTCTTATGCCCAAGAGATTCATGAGCTCAGGTCTGTCTTGCATCTCTGATTACGTTTGCAGAAGTATCCAGGGTACTTCTTAGTCTTCAATGGCATCTAGACATGATGCAGGAAAAAATGAGACAGAAGACAACTTTAAAATTATGTAAGAAGAGTTCAGTTATTCCTGTGGTCCTTAGAAGAAAATTTATTTGCCATGTATCATTATTTAGTACAAAAACAAACGTAACACCCTTGGTGAACACCCCTATAACTGAAATAAATAAGCAAATGTGTTCAGTTAGAAATTACACACCACATTGTCCTCTCAATATCTCCTCCCACAGTTGTTTCTTCATCTCATATAAATCAAACCATGTATATACCATCACAAAGTCTGAATTTTAAAAATTAAATTTCCTCAGTGTGATGGAAACTGCTAGTCATAAAATTTTGAACAGTACACAGGCATTTGTACATAGTTATTTTCTTGTTTTTATAGTAAATATGATCAGAGAAAATAAAGATTCAAAGTCTGTTATTTCTGGGTGGTTTCTGAGCAGCTGGTATTGACAATTTGTAAGCCAAACAAAATTTTTAGGAAATGTAAGAAAAATCTGGGCCTTCCTTCTTCCAGAGCTAGATAACCATCTCAGAGAGATGAATTTTTAACTGGTGTGTTTTGAGACTTGCCATTCTTTTATTTGGAGTTTCAACTTACTCCTTGTTTGTAGACTGCTTGCTTAGATTGCAATTGGTCTACCTCAAAAGAGGTCAAGCTCTTGTACATGGAACTGAGATGGGTTCATACTTACCTGTCAGCCTGCTACAACCTATTATGCAGGTGCACGCACCTACTAGATATGTTGTTACTTAAAAATTTCCTAAATGATGGGGTTTTTGTGCACATCCAGTCTAGTTCAGAGTGTTTCCTGTCAAAGGCACAGTGTGATCTAGAACTGTTTTTTTCTTAAGTCCCCTAGGTAGGCAATCCCGTAGATGTGCCACAAGGCTGGGTACACCTGTGCACATGCACTTGGGAGCACTCAGCCAACAGACAACCGAAGTGTGACAACTTTTCTTCTGGGCACAAGTGAAGTCAGATATTTTAGTACCTCATTTTTATAATATCTTTGAGATTAGAACTCTTTTCAAGAAGAGGAAGACGATGGGTTCGAATCAGTCTGAGAGAAATGCAAATTGTATCTTCTCCCCTTCAGCAGAGTTCAAAGCAGAACTTCATCTTATCTGTCAGGATCTGTTGCCAAGAGGGAACACCCATGGACTCCACACACAATTCAATGTTAATTCTACTGGAGACCTTTATTATTGGTTACATGATCACTTATATATTCTTAAGCTGCTAACACACACACACACACACAAACAACTCTTCATTGGTTAAAAGCTACTGTTCACACGCCTGGTTACATTACTTGATTGGATAAATCCACCTGTTTATGAGGCATTCTTTTTACTTCTGACTAGTTACATAAGAAGTTTCTTATCTTATTTTCTTGCATACTTTCTCATGAACCTTATTCTCTTGTATTTTTTTCACTCAAAGTCAGGACTTAATTGCTTAAGGCTGAAGCTACTTGCAGCTTTGGCTCTTAAAGCACCAACAATCTATGACTCCTTAGGTACATGAAGGATAAACATATATACATTGATACAGTGTTGGTTTGCCAAACAAAAACAGTCTTTTCAGTTAAAAAGTAGGAAAAAATGCATACTTAATTTCTAAATGTACTAATTCTATAATAACAATACACCAAATAAATGCAAAATGAGAATTTTCATTCAAGGATAAAAAGTAGATTTTTTTACATGACATAGTAACTGAGTAAAAAATAATACTATTTATTATAATTAAGATAGGCAAAATAAATTTGCAGCTTTAAAATATTTGCAGTTCTGAATGTTGTTGTGGCATACATAGACAGTTACATTAGAGTTTAGGTTTTTGGTTTGGTCTTGTGGTTTTTGGGTTGTTTTTTTTTTTCAAAGATTAAAAGTATCTTATATTCTGAAGGTAAAATATAATTGAGGTAAAATATAATTGATAATCAGATCAAGACATTTTTTTAAATGTACCAAGAGGTGTGTTTCGTTTATGTCTAGTTCTCTTACTGCCTTTTGGTCTGCATGCATATGGAGATGTGTACTTTTAGACCAGCTTCCTGGTTTTTGGGAATACGATTAATGAGCTAAAAGATTTTTAAAAACTAGGTTAGATTTGTGCTTAGAATAGCAGCATATAAAAATGTATTGAATAGCAATGTCTAAATACAGAATTGTAGTTCACAGGAAACTGTCCAATTACCATATATTTTTATACTGGCCCAAATGTACCTGATTATCACTTCTTTTATGTATTTTAACTTTAAGTGCATGCAAAAGATATTTAACTCCAAAAAAGATAAATAAAAGGCAACAGATCTTTCAAAAAAGAAAGATACTTTTTTAATATACTTTGCTTCTTGCAAAACTACCTTGGAAATTAAACTGTCATACACACAGAAACACACACTGCAAGATTGTTTTGTTATGTTTGTCAAGATTAATCAAGTTTACCTTTTTAGCTCCTTATATAGGAAGAGTCCTACTGAACACAACTGTCTTTTTTAGGATGAGCAAATATGAACTTCCTTAATTTTATACTTTTTTGGGACCACCATTGAAGAATGTATCAGCAGTCACTATCAGGAAACACAGATTGCTAACACCAAGATGGCTTTGTTTTTGTGGAAGTGAAGAGTTTTAGAGCTGGCACTAGTTTATCAGAATTCAGAAAACAGGATTGTCAGCTTAACCAGGATGAATAGCCAGAAACCGATTACCTGGAATACATTTAATAGCATTTAAATTCTATTTTATCAAGAACTGTGGGACCTTGTGTTGGATTATAGGGACAGCTGTATGCTTACTTGGCAGGGTTCTATAGAACGTTCCATTATCACTATGACCAGAATTAGAGCTATGAAGAGAAAACTAAAGCTGTAGTAGTAGCTTTTGGCACCTTTTTTGTGCACTTACCACAAAGTGGAACCCTTGCAAAATGGGACATCATGGGTTCTAGTTCATTGAAGTTCTAGCTTACTTAAATTGTCATATTTTGGCATATTTTATATAGGGGGAATCTATAATGAAAATAGAACAATTTTGCCTGTGTGACTTCTAACAGAGAAGCTCTTTTGTTGAAATGTGAGTGTAACTGAGCATTCCACATTTCCTACCAACCCTCTCTCTAACCCTACACACTGTTGTTTCTCCAACATTGAGGCCCATTAGAGCACCTCTCCTCACTAGCCTGTCACTTTGGTCAGGAAATTGTCTTTGATACCATGCAGAAACCCCCTGGATTTCTTATGTCCTGCTGTGTTGTCCCTTCAGCAGATAATGAGGTGAAATCCCCTGTGAGGACCAGGGCCTGTGAATATAAGGCTGCTACTATGTGCCTGTAGAGAGCCTCATCAACTTGTTCCTCTTGGTCAGGTGACTTATAGCAGACACCAACTGCAATGACACCTTTGCCTGTATTCTCTTTAATCCTCACCCAGAAGCTTTCAGTTGAGTCATCATCCTTCTTTAGGCAGAGGTCTGTGTATTCCAGCTGTTCTCTCTTAGTGTGTTAAGCATCCTTTTCCCTCCTCCCTTAATTATCAAAGAGCTGAGTAAATATTAAGTATGCCAAATAATGTCAGGAAACATTGATATATTGATAAAAAAACTCTTATTGAAGAGACTTGTTACTTTACTGTGTAAGTCACACAAGTTGATACATATCTTAAATGATGCTGCTAATCCAGCATACAAGGAATAAAGCTAAAATAATTTCTGCAGTTCATAAGCATTTTGCAAACTGTTCAGGGCTTGTTGGAGTTGGGGGAAAGCAGGTGAGAGTTGTACAGTTTTGCCTGTGTATCTGGCAAGCCACAAGATCTAAAGAAAACACCAGCTTGTTTTTTATGTATTTCTAAACTTTATACATGTGAGTCCAAAGAAGAACCTTTTGGCTGCATGGCTTTGTTTCAATTCCTGAAGTATGAGTAGAATCATAAGATAAAGTCTGAAAAAGCTTTGTTATGTTAGAAGTATTGTGAACCCTTTTGTCTCAGTCACTTCTGATCAGATTGTCAGAGAAAATGCAATTTTCAGCATCATGTCTGAACCACATGGAGGGTGTTTTTTCTGTTAGTTTGTTTTATTCTGAAGTCTTTGGAGTAGCCATACATATCTGTCTTTCAAATTCTATTTTAGAAGGCTGCAATTTCCTGTAAATTAAACCAGTGGATTTTAGTGTAAGAAGGGTTGGCGGTTGTGAATTAGAGTCTTTATTTCACCTGGACAAGAGAAATTAAGATTTATTTTCCTGGTGTGCAATGGTTAGTGCTGGGAGCTACGTATCCAATTAGAGAAGCAGTTAGTCATGAGAATCAGGCTATTTATGTTGATTTCTAGAAGTGCTTCTCTACAGAAGGGAGAGTGTTGGGAGGTTTTTCTGCATATCCTTCCTTTCCTCATCTCCAGTACCTAAGGATATGTACTAGTGACTACAAGTTTTTGCAGTTGTGTTAGGGAGAAGAGAGAGAGAATACCAGTGAGTTTAAGAACAGTCTAAAGAGGAGAGGACCCATACAGAAAAGACAAAAGACATCCTTTAATGGGAAACTGGGATGAGACACACACATCTACATTCTTATTGAAATCTATGGCTTCTGCAAAACCCTGCAAGAGCCAGTACATTATTGCACAAAATGAATTCTAATTATCTAAGAAGTCGTCTTAAATTTGCTGTGATCTAAAAATAAAACCAAAAGCCTGTTAGAATAGGAGGAAAGAGAGATGAAAGGAGAACTCAGGATAAATTATTTAGAAACTGCTTTTGGTTGTTGTGTAATAAGGACACTTAAGCTCTCTTCATTGCTCTGTTAAAGTTCTTCTGAGATCTTGGACAGGAAAATTTTCTTCTTTGTATGTCAGTTTACCAAGTAAAATTGGTATTTTTTTTTACTCCATTTTAGCTTTTTAGAATCTTGTTTATAGTGTTCTTCACATGCATTCACAGTACAGCTGCCTGTACAGCTTCTCTATGTAAGAAGTTCTGAGAAAAGAGGGTCACTCACTTTTAAGGAGAGGCAAATAATAATAAGGTACCATTTGAAAATATTAATGGCTTGATGTTGTAAACATATGATCCCTTTTTGTAAAATTTTATGGGGCTAGAATAACAAGAATAGGAAAAGTCAATGGGACAGAGAGTAGTATAACATTAGGTATGTTTCAGAAAGTTTTACCTTTTCAAACATTGTGAGTGTATTAAATGACATTTTAACATTAAATGACAGTTTAATGGGAATTAGAAGGCTAATTGGATTTTTTTTTTTTTTTACTAGCTTTGTTAAATGAGAAGGAGTTGTAAAACTACTAAATAGGGAATATTCAAATTGTCAGTCTGCCCAAAACCCTGTTCTCCAATGCTAACCCTAAACTTAACCTCATGCTTGATGTCTAAAAGCAATGCATGTTTTGGAGCAAAGAATGCCTAACACTTTACCTCATCTTTCCCATCTATTCTCAGAAGCAGTCTGATTGCCTGTTCTGTTTCTTTTGTGATTTGGAGACTGAAAAGAAATGCCTAATCTCTGCCTAGCCTCCGTTGAAGGTTAAACACAGAAATGTTAATTCATTCATCATATGTTGGATTCAATGCAAGACTCGCCATTTCAGAACTCCAAGTGATTGGAGGGTGGTGACCTATTTAAAAATGTGTTGCTAATGTCAGTACTTGTTTAACCTGAAGAAATTTCATTTTATGTTTCCTGGTTACTGCTTTGATCCCAGACAGACGAATGCATACTGACATCAGTATGCTTCACACACAGTTCAAGCATGGCTGTGTCAAAGCAAAGAGTGAAATAGGTGGCCAAATGGAGTTAAATGAGGAGTCTGCCTCTTTTTCCAGTGTTGGTTGTGCATTCACTTTCATTTTTATTAAGTGAGAAAAAGCTTACCTGGTCCTTTGAACAAGGAGAGGGACATTTTTCTTATTTTGGTGTCCGCTTTCCTGTCTGAAGTAAGAAAAATATTTTCATAGTATCATTTAGGTTGGAGAAGACTCTCAAGATCGTAGAGTTCAACAGTTAATCTAACACTGCAAAGTCCACCACTAAACCATGTGCCTAAGCACCATGTCAATCACGCATTGCGTTAAAAGGGAATAATTACTCATTCAGACTAAAAGTTTGGGAACACAGACAAAATCTTAAAAGGGGCGCATATGAAGTGAGTGGTGCTCCAGTGATGCAAGACAGTTGAGTTGCTTCATCTGTTGAATTATAATCTAATTTTGTGGTATGTTGTGTGGCTGTCTGAAGTCTCATATATTAATCAGATGCAGAAATTATGAAAGAATGGGGCAAGAATGTTTTAACTGCAGTCCTGAGAGAATTATCTGTGTGTTGTGTACTATGGTAATTAAATGAGAACTGTATTTTTGTGACAGTATATTATTGGAAGCCATTAGTGAAACTATTGATGTCTACCAAAGAAATAAATACCTTTTAGTATTTATTAGTATTTATCTAGTATGATTAGTCCTGACTAGTTCTCATTTGGAGTGCCATAGTTATTCAGTATAGCAATTTAAATAACAAATTGAAGCTTAAATGACAGACAGTTCAGAAAATGAAGCCACTGTGTCGAGGATTGGTTAGCTGACAAGGGT
>NW_010321544.1:0-1018 GCF_000700745.2 Antrostomus carolinensis
CATCATCCTGGTGGGTACAACTCACAATCTTCAATGATTCGATGAAACCTCACCCCAGGAAACAGCACAGCCCTAAACCCAGTGCTGCCCAACACACAACCTGAGAGATCCCAGCTCCCATCTCTGCTGAGGGCTCCGTGACACCCCCAGAGCACCCAGACCACCTCTGCCCCACATCCCCATGTCTGGGTAAGCACTGCACCATCCCCTCCATCCAGACCACCACCCTCACCCAGCTTGCCACCATGCCAGGAAAAGGGGTTCACCTTCCACCTCCCCCCAGGGAGGCCCTGCCATGGGGAGTGGGCACAGGGGTCTCTGTCCCCCTTAATGCCACAGCCCTGAGCTTGGCAGCAGCCACCAGCTGGGGCTCTGCTGTCCCACTCACCGTTTTGGGTGCCACGTAGGATCCTGACAAGGTCCCCACCCCACCGGTGAGGTCGAAGAGGTCTCCCAGGCCACTGCCCAGGGGTGCCCCCAGGTTTGCAGGCATCGCAGTGCTGGGTGCTGGGGTGAAGCTGCTGCCACCACCCATCTGTGGGGGACAAGGGAAAGGGTTATGGGGGGGCACCGTGGGGTGAGGGAGAGGAGGAGAAGGAGGATGCAGAGGGTGAGAGAGGGGTTCAGGCGCGAGGGAGGGCACACTCACAGCAGGGCTGCCTCCCGCATCGCTTCGCAGCTGCAAGAGAAGAAAGGGGCATCAGCAGGGGCCAGCGCGCCGAGGGCACAGGGGTCCCACAAATGCCCCATCAAGGACACTCTCTAAAGGCATCAGTGGGGGCCAGCAAGGGCCCAGAGTCAGCAGGGATGCTCCAGTGCTCCCAGTCTGGCCATGCCAGGAGCTGTTTAGGGGCCTGGTTGTCCCCAGAGGGAAGTGAGGTATCACTGGGGCACCAAACTGAGGGGGAGCAGGGGCAGCCAGGGGTGGGCATGGGCACTGGGGCTACACATGGTGGAGAGGGGTAAGAAAAGGGCTGATCCATACCCCTTCCGACTCGTCCCCCATCTCCAAGCAGAA
>NW_010321544.1:1040-2011 GCF_000700745.2 Antrostomus carolinensis
CCCCCATCTCCAAGCAGAAGCAGGCAAGGTGGAGAGAAGAGCCAGCCACATGCAGAGACAAGCCAGGAGAGAAGAGAGAAAACAAAACAGAGAGATAAGAGAAGGGGAGGAGGGAAAAGAGGTTAGTCCTGCCACACTGCCAACACATCCATCTGTCTGTCCATGCTGCCCTGGAGCCAGCGAAAAAAATTGTCCCCACACTCAGCACCAGCCTGTTACCAACCCCTGCAAACCCACAGAGAGGCAGGGGAGCGCTCGGGGGACGATGGATCAGGAGAGGCAGCAGGTGAAGAGACAGTGACACTGCCCCTCCCTTGGGGTTTATCTGCTGGATTTCAGCAGCAGCAGCAGAGAAAACCCCAAACTCTTTTCCTTTAGGGAGCCCAGACTGTGGGACACATGGTCTCAACCAGGCAGAGGGCTCCATCCCTCCTCACCCTGCGGCCAAACTGCTTCTCAGTTGGCTTTCCCAGGAGAAGCTGCCACCTCCAGATCTCCTGGCACAGGAGACACCCGATAAAGCACCCCATGGGCTGGGAGCAGCCATGTCTTGGCTGCATAAGGTGGTTTAATGGTGTCTCTTGGGGTTAAGTGGGGAGCCCAGGAGGAGCAGTCACCCTGCAGCACAGCATGGACCTCATGGACCGAGAGAAAAGGCACTCAGGGGCACTAACCCCCTGTCCTGCTCCAGCCATCTGATGAGGACAAGAGAAATCAGGGCAGAGCCCCTCTGTCTTCCCCAGCTGTAGAAGGAAAGGACTATCCCAGATGTTTCTGGGCAGACAAGCCCATCCCATCCCCAGGAGCTCCAGACAGGAGCCAGCATCAACCTCAGCACAACGTCACCAGGGTAGTGGGGCATCGGGGAACGTGGAGCTGCAACATACCAGGCTGTCCAAGCCACCTCCAAGGAGGTCCACGGCGCCCATCTGCACGGAGGAGGTGGCGATGGGAGGCCCACTCACTGGTGG
>NW_010321544.1:2025-3003 GCF_000700745.2 Antrostomus carolinensis
TCAGCAGGTCACCCAGCAGGTCTCCTTGAGTGGGGATGACGGCCGGCTGCTCCGCTGCCTGCACCCCTGAGGGGGCTGTGTCAGGGCTCTCAGCACTCTCACTCCTAGAGGGAATGGGATGGGAAAGACAGGAGATGCTGAGGAGCTCCAGCTGAGCTCAGAGGTCCCACCAGAGAAACATGTTCACCCAGCTGGGCTTTGCAGCGAGAGTTCAAAGGGACACCCCATCCCAGCACAGCTCCCTCCCTAAGAATTCCTTCCTAATATCTACTCTAAACTAATCTAAACACTTCGACATGTATCTCATTGAGAACACCTTCCACTGAGGTCTGAGATCACCCCTTCAGCCTTGTGTGGGCACTATGGAATCCATCCATCCCGGCTCCCACAGGGGAGCCTCCCCTTGGGAACTTGGGGGTGGTCCCAGCTGAGCTCCCAGCACAGCAGACACATCCAGCTCTGTCCCACAGCCTCTCGGCTCAGCATCCAACCTGGCCCATCACACGGATCCAGCCCTGGAAGTCCCAGCACAAGGTGGGAAGTCACCCCAGATACTCACGAGCCGGTTCGTGGGGGCAAACTCTTGTGCACGACCCCTCTGCTGCCCTCCACGAAGGCGCTGGGAGGTTTGTGATAGACAGAGGCCAGTGTCCCGATGTAGCAGATCAGCTCGTCCAGGAGCGTGGGCTCGATCAGATCTGTCTCCTCGGAGATGAGGGGCTTCTCCGCCAGCACCACCTCCTTGGCAGCCACGGGGTCAGTGGAGAGCAGGCGCCAGTAGATGTAACCACGATCCCGCAGGTCGGGATTGTCTGAGTCCTTGGGGAAGCACAGGGGTTAGTGCCAAAGCCATTGGGCAGGGGAAGCACCACAGATACTACAGAGCAACTCAGAGCAGCTTGGCTCCTCCCAAATCTTGTAGTAGTATCAGAGGGGTCATGGGGATGAAAGTTCATAGAATCCCAGACTGGTTTGGGT
>NW_010321545.1:0-6403 GCF_000700745.2 Antrostomus carolinensis
CCGTCTCGTCCGGGCTGGTGGGCAGCGAGCTGCATGAGAAGCTCCTGTCGGCCGAGAGGGCCGTGACAGGCTACACTGACCCCTACAGCGGCGACCAGATCTCCCTCTTCCAGGCCATGAAGAAGGAGCTCATCGTCAAGGAGCACGGCATCCGCCTGCTCGAGGCCCAGATCGCCACCGGCGGCATCATCGACCCCGTGCACAGCCACCGCCTCCCCGTGGAGGTGGCCTACCGGCGCGGCTTCTTCGACCACGAGATGAACCAGATCCTCTCCGACCCCAGCGACGACACCAAGGGCTTCTTTGACCCCAACACCCACGAGAACCTCACCTACATGCAGCTCCTGCGCCGCTGCGTGTCCGACCCTGACACTGGTCTTTATTTCCTTCAAGTTTTCAGTAAATAAGTGGAAATCCTGTTGCATTTTGTATTTTCTCGTTGCATTTTGAAGAATTTCTCTCTTGTGAATTCGTCTTTTTCTGCTGGTATTTTTGGGGTTTCTTTAATAGTATTTTTGAAAGTTCTAATTCTGTTCAGAGAATTTCCTTATTGTTGTGTTTCTTTCTCAGTAACCCACCCACATCACATAGGGCTTTTAATTGACTCCCCCGTATATTATGGGTTAGCACACTAAGCCTTTGTCTTCTGGAGTCTTTCAGGAGCACAGGAGTAGCCTGGGTTATCTCAGGTCATTCTGCTGAAATACGTTGTCCTCATTTTCCACATCCAGGTTTAAATGGAAGGCTGTCTTTTGTGGGGTAGAAGTGTAGTGAGAATAGTGGGGTTTTCTTTTTCTAGTGGGTTTTTTTTTTAAGTATGAAGAACATTTTTTTCTTAGCAGATTTGGAGGTCGTTCATTCGAGTTGCATGTTTTCAAACCTGAATTCTACATGCAGAGCCTATTTCCGTGTAGGCACCATGACAGGGTGGGGTTAGGAGTTACTGGAGTGGGATGTATAATCTGTGTTTGCTCTTGATGCCTTCACCAGTCGATTTTTTCAGGAGGTGTCTGGACTAAGGACACCCTCAGCTTGGAGTGGTTTGGTCTCTCGTTGATAAGTACACTCAGTTCACTCACATGCTGTGCTTCCCATCCCTCCAATTCTCCAGCTCTCCATGGAGCTTCTACAGAGGGCTGTGCTGTGGCATCCACGCAAGAGCTGACATACATCCCATAGTGTATGTCACCGTGACATGTTTCTAGTCACAGAATCCCAGAATTGCCTGGATTGGAAAAGCCCTTTGAGATCAAGTCCAACCATGAACCCAACACTGACCAGTCCCCTATGACTAACCCATGTCCCTCAGCACTGTGTCTACACGACTCTTCAATCCCTCCAGGGATGGGGACTCCACCACTGCCCTGGTCAACCCCTTCCAATGCCTCAGAACCCTTTCAGCAAAGAAATTCTTCCTCACATCTATAGTCTTTATAGTCCCTCCATCCAGGGCCAGAGGAGTTGGCAGCAGAACGTCCTTTCCCTCTACCTGGGGCTTTTACACATTTCTCAGCTCCTTTTGTTGCCCCGTGTCCTGAGCTGACTCAGCCCACGTGCCGAGCTCCTGGAGAGGAGGCAGCCCCACAACCACTCTGCTGTAGACTTCAGGGCTGAATAATTCTACTACTGTTTAATAGAAGGAAACTTAATCTCCTTCACTGCACTCCCTTGGGCTATTCGCCTTAATTAACCCCCTAATGTCCTGGAAAATGGATTGTTTTGCTACAGCTTGTGTAGCTGATAGCTGGAAGCAAGTGTGGATTAGCTGCAGAACTCCTGGCCATAACCTGCTGCCTAGCCCGGAGATTTGCATGAGCTCAAAACTGATGGGACAAATTAATGGGGAAAAAAGTCCACTAAGGGTTGTTAAATGCAAAGACACACCTCTGTCTCAGGAGGTCCCTCAGCTGCAGGTTACTAGAAGATGGAAGACAGGATCAGGGAGGTGTCGGTACGAGCTTGCACTGCTATTACCTACTTAATGTTGACTCTGATACTGGACAAAGCTGGCTGCAGCATAGTGGAGACATGGACCTTTGTTCTGGACTGGTGTAACTGCAACTGTCCTACCACCATCTGCGTTACGAACATGGGGAAGCACCAGAAACGCCCAAATTTACCCAAAATGCCAGTGTGTAATGGGGAAGTTTTACACCTCTCAGGTCTCATCCCACTGGGGTTAGTTCAGCTTCTTCCCACACTGACCTGCAGACACTATCATGCCATCTTCAGAGAGCCTCAATGATTCAGGCTCCCATATCAACCAAGAGGCTTCATATTCATCTTCTAGTCTTCTGCTTGGAAGTCTAGAAGGAAGATGTAGGAAAGAAGTTCTGGCATTAAATGGCTTTAAGCTGAAAGAGGGGAGGTTTAGATGAGATATTAGGAAGAAGTTCTTCACTGGGAGAGTGGTGAGACACTGGAACAGGTTGCCCAAGGAAGTTGTGGATGCCCCCTCTCTGGAAGTGTTGAAGGCCAGGCTGGATGAGGCTTTGAGCAACCTGGTCTAGTGGAAGGTGTCCCTGCTGCTGGCAGGGGGGTTGGAACTGGATGAGCTTTAAGGTCCCTTCCAACCCAACCCAAACCATTCCATGATTCTATGATTCCAACGTAGGCTTCAGGCAGGAAGGTGAAAGCCAGGCCCTCCATAACAGCATTCCCTGAAATAGACCAGGCACCACGTGGAGGTCAGACAGTAAAGCAGAGACATGAATTCCTAAAATGGGGCTAAAAAGCTGAAAAGATGTTGTTATAAAAGTTTTGCATCTCCAAGCAAAGGAGAGGCCAAACTCACACCGTTCAAATACAGTGAAAACCAGCATGGAGAAAAGGAAGAGGGAAGAGGAGTTTAAAGAAGAAGAATCTTGTTTAAAGACAATATGGAAAAAAGTAGAGAACTAGGATAAATCTAATCACAGAATCACAGAATCGTTTGGCTGGAAAAGACCTTTGAGATCATCGAGTCCAACTGTACCTGTCCACTGCTAAACCAGATCTCTGAGCACCTCATCTGCCTGGCTTCTAAATCCCTCCAGGGATGGGGACTCCACCACTGCCCTGGGCAACCCCTTCCAATGCCTCAGAACCCTTTCAGCAAAGAAATTCTTCCTCACATCCCATCTCAACTGCCCTGGCCACAACTGGAGCCCATTTCCTCTTGGCCTGTCCCTTGGGCCTTGGTTGAACAGACCCACCCCCACCTCTCTCCACCCTCCTCCAAGGGACTTGCACAGAGCCACAAGGTCTCCCCTCAGCCTCCTTTTCTCCAGGCTCAACACCCCCAGTTCCCTCAGTTGTGAACTCATCACACACATATAGGGCTGAGGAACTCCTCATCTTCAATGTGACCCTGGCACCCCACAGGCTTCCTGGGAGGAGGCTCAGCAGGAGGACACTCTGACATCAGTGTGGAATGCACAGGAGGGGTTGTTATCAGGCTGTTATCAGGGAGCTGAGTATCAGGTCAAAGTCACAACTACACCAACAGACAACCCTGGACCCAAATCCCAGCTCCAGGGAGCTGGGCACGGGGAAGGTGACACAAGGGGCAGTGGCTGTCTGTGCCTCTGCGCTCAGGAGGAAGGTCAGGTACCGAGTGGGGATGCAGAAAGGGCATAAAACCAAAAATAACACGTGCAAGGCACGTAGGGAACTAATATTTGCTATTTTCTGTAAGAACGAGGTTGTGGGGAAACAGCAGGAAAGATCTCTGCAACCAGCAGACGGTTAAACTGCGGCTGCTGCTGCCGGGATGTCACGGAAACAGAAGCTGCAAATGCTCAAAGGCAAGAAAAGGCTAGAAAAAGCGAGTCCTCTGCTGAGGGATGGAGTCACCGGGGGGTTCAGAGGGACCGTGCTGAGAGCTGGGCTGTTTCACACGATCTGGGAAGTGCTGTGAACAGTGAACGAGCAGATGGTGTTAAATTATTCAGCTCAGTAAAGTGCCAGCTGCAAAAACCACAGGAAGACCAAGAAACGTAGAGCCTGGACTAAAAATAGCAGATTATGTTCGAGGTAAGTAAAAGGGCAGACATGGGGAGAAGCAGTCCTGGTGTCCACAGACCCAGCTCTGAGCTGGTACTGGTCATCAGCAAGAATTGTAGGTGATTATTTGATGTGTGCTCAGCAGCAGTTGGAATAAATCAAATGATGGGTGCCAGGATAACACACACACACACGCCGTGTCCATCCCAAGGCACCACACAAAACCCCAAGAGGAGACCAGGCTCCTCGGTCAGATCCTGCAACCAGGATCTCAGCAGTGGCCCAGCTTTGATGGTCCGTGGGGTTTTGGCGAGGTGAGGCAGCGTGGAAGGAGAGCACCTGCTCCTTCAAGGATATCTCGTCAAAGGAGCCATCAACAAGAACAAACAGAAGGAAACCTGATCGACAGATGATGCAGGAGAACAAACCTGGCCAGTCGCACCAGTCGGTCTGGATGTGTGCGGTGAGAGGATGCTTATTAAATCCTGCTGAGATTATAAAGACACAGGGAGGCAAACACAGAGACATGAAACCTGAGCAATTAGTGTTAACGAAGACAATAACCAGAAACAAACCTGGTCACTGGCACTAATTGATGGGCTATCAAGAAACTGCAGGTACACCAGGACCTCACAGCTGGTACGGATGTAATCCTGAGGGTCTCAGCAGGGAGGGGCCTCAGCTCTTGGGATCTAGGGAAGGTCCCACAGACTGGAGATGAGGAGGCTGAGGGGAGACCTTGTGGCTCTGTCCAAGTCCCTTGGAGGAGGGTGGAGAGAGGTGGGGGTGGGTCTGTTCAACCAAGGCCCAAGGGACAGGCCAAGAGGAAATGGGCTCCAGTTGTGGCCAGGGCAGTTGAGATGGGATGTGAGGAAGAATTTCTTTGCTGAAAGGGTTCTGAGGCATTGGAAGGGGTTGCCCAGGGCAGTGGTGGAGTCCCCATCCCTGGAGGGATTGAAGAGTCCTGTAGACATAGTGCTGAGGGACATGGGTTAGTCGGGGACTGGTCAGTGTTGGGTTCATGGTTGGACTCGATGAGCTCAAAGGGCTTTTCCAATCCAGGCCATTCTGGGATTCAGTGGTGCTAATCCCCTTGGCACAATGGAGGCCTCAGCCCAGAGCTCCAGAGGGTGGATGATGCCATCGAGGTCTGGGACTGCTGAGAGTGCCAGGGGCATCCGAGCAGGCTGTGCACCATCAGGAGAAATGAGGAGATTTACAGAGACCTGGGGCCAGGATCTGGGATGCTGCAGAGAGACTGACAAGATTTGTCCAGCCCTCAGCTCTTGCTTCCCTCTCACGTGGGCACCAACAATACTGCCAGGAGTCACCTGGAAGATATCAACAGTGGCTCTGGGAGCTCTGGGAGCAAGGACTTTGCTGAACTTCAGAAAGGAACCTCATGCCATTGACAAAGGGAAATCCCAAGTCTTGCCCCTGAGGAGAAACAGCCCCCGGCTCCATCTGAGGACCAGTATGGCCCTGCTCACCACGCTGAACCAGTGCCTTGCAAAAGACACTCCATCCAGGAACATGCCCAGGCACTAATTAACACTTATTATAGATAATTAGACACCAAAGCTGTAAAGATGAGCATCACATCCACCTACCACATCATCCCATTTCAGGCTGGAGGGCCCTAGAACATTTTATTTGGGACCATGATGGAAGTTGGTTGGCCTTTCCTGGGGGGCCAGCTCCCACTGGCCTTTTTTCGGCTGCTTGTTCAAACCCTCTCCCTCCCTTTTTGCAAATTTTACCCTTCCTGGGAACTTGACTTCCTCTTTCACGATGACAGCAAACAGGAATGGCCGGTGTCAGGTCCCCAGGCAGCTGGTCACATTTCTGGTCTAACATCCAACCACGTTGACAGAAGTCAACACAACTAGTAGACAACTCCCTGCCCAGGCTGGGAGAGCCACGTTGTGCCGTGGTCCAGCGTGCCACGTGCATCAGCCACTCTGGTTGAGGGAAGTGATCCTGCCCCTCTGCCCAAGACCTCCCTGAGCTCTGTATCCAGCTCGGGGGTCCCCAGCACAGGATAGACAGGGATCTACTGGAGCAGGACCAGAGGAGGAACACAGCAATGGTGCGAGGGTGGAACAGCTCTGCTGTGGAGAGAGGCTGGGAGAGCTGGGGCTGTTCAGCCTGGAGAAGAGAAGGCTCCGGGGAGACCTTCTAGTGGCCTCCCAGTACCTGAAAGGGCTCCAGGAAGGCTGGGGAGGGACTTTGGCCAAGGGCAGGGAGTGAGAGAACAAGGGGTGATGGCTTGAAAGTGTCAGAGGGGAGATGGAGCTGAGATGTGAGGAAGAAATTGTTTGGTGTGAGGGTGGTGAGACAGTGTCCCAGGTTGGCCAGAGAAGCTGTGGCTGCTCCTCCCTGGAAGTATTTGTGGCCAGGTTGGATGGGGCTCTGAGCA
>NW_010321545.1:6415-6749 GCF_000700745.2 Antrostomus carolinensis
TGCACTGCAGGGGGTTGGACCAGATGACCTTTAAAGGTCCCTTCCCACTCAAACCATCCTGTGAATCGATGGCTCCTGCAGCACCTGGAGCTGGCCCTTGGGACCAAAAGGTGCTGAGCTGTGGCTTCCAGGAGATCAAAGCTCTCACCAGCACTCAGGTGTGCCTGTTCCCTGCCCAGAGCCTGTGTACCTTGCCCTCTGTGCCACGCTGCCTCCCGCTCTGTCTTCCTTCCTAGTCTAACCAGTCCTCTCCCCCAAGCTGGACCACCAACCAACCTCCCCATGGACTGCCCCCATGCCAGGGCTTCTTCCCCCACCCTGGACACCCACCGTG
>NW_010321545.1:6831-8509 GCF_000700745.2 Antrostomus carolinensis
CCCCCCCCCTGGACACCCACCGTGCAGGACAAGAGCCGTGTGAGTCAGCTGGGAGCCATCCTGCCCGGCTGGGTGGGATGAGCTATCCTGTGCCCATGACCCAGCACCTCTTGCCTGTTAGGATATGGTGGCTCCTGCTTGGTGGTGCTGGACCCCCCTTGCTTGGCCCGTCCCAGCAGCAGCACCGACTGACAGATCCCTGTCCTCTGTGGGGAGGGCTCATCACCCTGACCATGGGTGGAAGCTGCCCATACAGACCCCATGCCATGGTCTGTGGGGGCTGCACTTGCCCCCTTCCACCCTCCCCAAAGTCTTGGCCAAAGCCAGCCTTCATTGGCCAAAGCCAACAAACAGTCAAGCAGTCCTGGGGCCTGGGGGGTTCTGTAACCCCAATATACCCAACCCAACCAACAGCCCCAACGTTGGATAATCAGCTGCTGGCAAAGCTGAAAGGGGGGGAACATGAGAGCTGAAGGCCCTGCTGATGGTGTAGATGGGTGGAGACCCACCTTCCTCCCTGCCTGCAGCCAAAAGTGGAATTAGAGAATCATTTGGTTGGAAAAGACCTTTGAGACCATCTTGTCCAACCATACCTGTCCCCTACTAAACCATATCTCTGGACCTGCTAGGGAAGCCCTGGGTGTCTTCTGATGAAGGGGTGAAGTCAGATTGCCCTGCACCCCGGCTCTCCACAGCACAACAAGCCCCGTATCCCAGGACATCTCCTGGATTCCCAAGCTCCTGTCTGAGGAACATCTGCTTTCACTTTGTGAGCAGCCCTGGAGCCATTCAACCCAGCCACGGTGAATGGCAGCGATCGGCACAGTGGCTTCAAACCCACAGACATCTGGGTCTGGGTCTGGATCTGGATCTGGGTCTGGATCTGAGTCTGGGTCTGTGGGTCTGGGTCTGGGTCTGGGTCTGGGTCTGGGTCTGGGTCTGGGTCTGGGTCTGGGTCTGGGTCTGGGTCTGGGTCTGGGTCTGGGTCTGGGTCTGGGTCTGGGTCTGGGTCTGGGTCTGGGTCTGGGTCTGGGTCTGGGTCTGGGTCTGGGTCTGGGTCTGGGTCTGGGTCTGGGTCTGGGTCTGGGTCTGGGTCTGGGTCTGGGTCTGGGTCTGGGTCTGGGTCTGGGTCTGGGTCTGGGTCTGGGTCTGGGTCTGGGTCTGGGTCTGGGTCTGGGTCTGGGTCTGGGTCTGGGTCTGGGTCTGGGTCTGGGTCTGGGTCTGGGTCTGGGTCTGGGTCTGGGTCTGGGTCTGGGTCTGGGTCTGGGTCTGGGTCTGGGTCTGGGTCTGGGTCTGGGTCTGGGTCTGGGTCTGGGTCTGGGTCTGGGTCTGGGTCTGGATCTGGGTGTGGGTCTGGGTCTGGGTCTGGTCCGGTCTGGCAGTGGTGGCCATGTGTGTGGTGTCATCTTCCTGAAGGTGTTGGTGGCCGGACATCCTGCTGTGCAGCACGGGTGGTGGCAGGCTCAGCAGGGAGTGCTCACGGGCTCAGCCAGCCCAGGACCAGAGCAGCCGTGTTACGAGGAGCCCATTCATCAAGTGATGACCTCTGGACAGGACTCTTCCCTTGCTGCTCTCAGCAGGCTGTTCTGCCAGCAACCACCATCCATCATCTGTGTCTGAGGAGCAGGGAGGGAGGACAGATGCTTGACTCTCACAGGGAAGGTCAGCAGAGCTGTGT
>NW_010321546.1:0-295 GCF_000700745.2 Antrostomus carolinensis
TTTTAAAAATATTTTTTAAAGTTTTTTTTGTTGGTTTTTTTTTTTTTTTGCTTTTCTAACCTGAAGTGATATTGTGTGAACGCCTGGAGCTCATTCACTTGAAAAGAATAAAACCAAGAAGAACTCCAAGCCCACAGAACAATCTCTTTGTGATGAAAGGTGCAAGTCCCCCATTCACATTTCAGCTGGACTCTGCATCCCTTCAAAGAAAGGAAGAAATACCTGGCAGGAAGAAGCAGAGCATCCCTTCTTCCTGCTGTCATCAGTCTGCTGTGCTGTGGAACATGTTACCTTG
>NW_010321547.1:0-340 GCF_000700745.2 Antrostomus carolinensis
GAGGTTTTGTGTCCCCCAGGGCTGATGCTGGCCCCGTCCCGGTCAGTGTCCCCTTGTGTGGCTGTGAGCTCAGGGTGCCAGCCAGGCTGGGCAGGACAGACCCATCCTCACATGCTGCTCCCCTCTGTCCCCAGAGAGCTGCGAGGGGGTGGTCTGTGGCCCCGACAAGGTCTGCAAGATGAAGCACGGGCGTCCCCAGTGCGCCTGCGCCCAGGCTGGGCAGGACAGACCCATCCTCACATGCTGCTCCCCTCTGTCCCCAGAGAGCTGCGAGGGGGTGGTCTGTGGCCCCGACAAGGTCTGCAAGATGAAGCACGGGCGTCCCCAGTGCGCCTGCGCC
>NW_010321547.1:421-809 GCF_000700745.2 Antrostomus carolinensis
ACCACCCTGACCTCGAAGTGATGTACCAGGGCAAGTGCAAAAGTAGGTCTGATGATGCCCCTGTCCTGTTTATCCCGTCCCCATCCCCATCCCCTGTGGCTCTCATGCTCCCAGCTCTGTGCGGAAGGATGAACGGCACCACAGCTCCCCAGGCCCACGTGCTCACCGGCTCTCCTGGCATGAGCTGCTCTGGTGCAGAGAGGAAGGGTCACGCTGCTGTGTCCTGCACGTCCAGGCATGTCCTCCCCTCTCCCACCCAGGCAGCCGGGTCTCCCCCGTTCTCCCCTCCGCAGGCAGCATGTTCTGAGGAGGAGCCGTCCTGCCCCGAGCACTGCCGAGCTGGCGGCTCCACCAGCACCGTGCAGCGGGGTTGTCACTGGCAGGGGGC
>NW_010321547.1:999-1863 GCF_000700745.2 Antrostomus carolinensis
GGGCCCTGGCCCGGCCGCCCCAGCAGGGACACGGCAGCAGAGCTGCCCGTGATGCCGACATAGCCCGTCAGTGTGATGGGGGTTTGGCCTCGCCGCGGGCTGAGGAATAACAGTCCGTAAAATGTCACTTACAAATATCAAGCCCCTTTTTTTGTTGTTTTGTTAAAGAGAGCAGCAATCCTCCTCGCCCTGCCAAGAACTGTCAGAATTATTATGATTATTTTTGCCAGCCCTCCTCTCTGAAATGCTTTGCCTGTCAAGCTCTGGACTGCACAGGGAAATATGGGGCAAGAAATGTGAGTTGCGAGCTGGGAGTTGCAGATGCCAAATCTCCTTCCAATCCGGCAGGGAAGGAGGGGAAGGCGGAGGGACAGAGTTGCAAAGTGTTTACAGGGTGCGGGGAGCTCTGTGGGTCCCACCGTGTCCCCACCACTGCCGTGGGGTTGTGCCGGGGCAGGAGGTGCTGCGAAGCTGTCGGGCTGCTCGGACCCCGGGGTTCTGGTGCAGGATGAGGGTGCAGGAGCCTCCGCGCTGGTGTTGCTGGGCTGGGTCCAGGGTGACCCTGCCCTTTCCCTCTCACCGGGGCGTGCGGCGCGGTGGCTGCCAGCCTGGCCGGAGTGGCCGCTGCTCCCCTTGCCAACCAAGGCACCTGCGTGGGGCTGCTCGCCCCAGCCAGGTCCCACCACGCTGAGCTGGGCTCAGCCCCATGCAATGGGGCTCTGCAGCTGGACGTTGGCTCCCTGTGCACAGCGAGGCTCTGGCTGGGGCTGTGCCCAAGGGCTGCAGGGCCATGCGGTCCCTCACACCCGGGACGTCGCCTTCTGCCAGCTCCTGTCCTCAGGAGTGGCGGCGATGGGGGAGGTT
>NW_010321548.1:0-10568 GCF_000700745.2 Antrostomus carolinensis
TTAGATCCTTTTTATCCCGTGGTGCCCAAACCGTCCCCAGTGCTGGGGGTGAGCCCGCAGCGATTCCTGGGGATCGGGGTGTCCCGGTGGCAGCTCCTCCGTGCAGGGCAGGAGGATGCGGTGCAGTTCCGGAGCTCCACCGGGACCGGCCCCGCTCCCACCGCTGCGGAGCACCGAGGACACCGTGCGGCGGCCGCGGCAACGGCAGGGGCGGCCCCGGGGGGACAGGGGATGTTCCGGGGGTCCCCGGGTGGGCAGGCTGGCACAGGGCAGGGTCACCATCCCTGGAGATGTTCAAGAAACGTGTCGGTGTAGCCCTCGGGGTTTAGTGGCCGTGGTGGTGATGGGTTGTGGATGGACTGGATGACCTTAGAGGTCTTTAATAATGACCTTAATATTAATGACCTTAATATTAATCATTTAATAATGACCTTAATAATGATTCTGTGACCGGCCCCACTGCCCACGTTTCCCACACTCTCCTGCCTGGTGCCCTTCCCTGGGTGGTGGGGCTGTTCCCATCTCTTGGGGTTCATTAGGAAGCTGTGAAGTGAGCGGGTCCTTTTGAAGCCCCAATTCTCCTCTCTCTGCTGGCAAAGCGCCCATAGCTCAGATGAAAGGGGGAAAAAGGCACCAATTCCACAGCCAACAACCTGCTCACTAATTATTTACATCCCACCTGCCTGGCTCTGGCTGCAGCCATAGCAGGGGCTGTCCCTGTCCCCTGTCATGTCCCCATCTGTGCTCCTGATGCTTTTGTTTGTTTAGGCACCACATTTTGGACAGGTGTATAAATGTGAATATTGACCTGCAGAAAGGAGCTCTGCCCCTGACACAGACAGGCAGCTCTGGAGGGGCAGAGGAGCTGCCCGCAGTGATGCTGGGTTGTGCTCCAGGGCCCTGGTGAGGACCACAGAGCCCAGCCAAGACAATCCCAGCACAGTGCAGTTGGGGAGAGCTCCAGGGTGAGATCTGAGGGGGGTGAGGCTGCAGGGCCAGGCATTTCTATCTAACAGCATCCCTGGATGCTGAAAGGTCTGCTGGGTCTATCAGGGCTGAGGGAAGGTGCTAAGTGCACCCATCTCTGCATGTGCAGCCCTGGGGTGCTGCCTCCTGACCCCAGAAGGCTCATAAAACATCCTTTTGAACTGTAAAAATTGGAGGAGGATGGAGAAGGCTTTTGGAGGGAGAGAAGGAGCTTTCTCCTCTTCTAGAACAAACCCCGTGTCTCCCGGCACAGCAAATCTCCATTTCAGCCGCCTCTGCACCGCTGAGAGTCTCCGGCTATTAATGAAGTGTTTTCCTTTGTCCTTAAGGAACCTTTCCCACACACAGCACAGCCCGGTGCTCCTCTGCTCTCACTTTCTCATTAGCCCTGAGCCCTGTTTGTTGCAGCGAGGCCACGCTGGTCGAGGCTCAGGGTTTGGTGCTGCTGCGCTGGCTTTGTTAAGCTGGAGCAAGGGGAGGAGGAATCTGCTCCCTTTGTCTGGCTGCAGCACAGCTGGGGGCTGATCCTTTGCTTTCTCCCTCCAGAAAGGCTGAAGAGAGTGACAAAGAATCGTCATGGGAATAAACCCGCTCTGGGACTTAATGAAGAGATGTTAGGGACTGGGGACCAGGCTGGGGGGGGAAGACAGTCAGTCATCAAAGCTGGGGCTGTGCTGAGCATTTAGAGAGGGAGAGAAAGGAGCCCTCTGAGTCACAGCACAGAGAGAAGAAGGTCTGGGTCAGCTGCCTTTGTAGTGAAACTCAAGCTCTTGTCACTAAACAGGATCCCTGGCATGTCCCCAGAGCTGCTGTGTCCCAGCCAGCGGCAGGTCCCTGTGCAGCACTGGCTGTTCCTGCCTGGGGGTACTTTTCCCCATGGTTCCTCTGCTATGCAGAGCCAAGTTTTTTACCAAAGCTTGAAACCTAGATGTCATTTGGGCTTTTCCAGGTGTAGTTCCCACCTTGAGCAGCTCTCCCAGGAGTTTGTTTCCATGTCTATCCCAATTTCAGAGGCTGGAGGCTTCCCAAGCAGCCCTGAGCTCTCACTGTGACCCCCAGCATGCTCTGTACCTCCCTCCCCCTCTGTCTGCTGGCTTCTCCCCAAAATCTGCTGGGAAAGGCAGCAGCTGAGACTTCAGAGGCTTGCAGCACGCCTCTGCTGCACTGTGCTTCCAGATAACACCCACTCGGAGACCTCTGTACCTGAAGAATTGGAGCACTTTCTCCAGTAATAATGTTGTTTGCTTTTCACTAGCAGATCATAAATGGCTTTGCAAACACAGAGGGGTAACCAGGCAGCAGGAAGGTGAGAAGAGTCGTAATTACGTGGTCAATGGTAAAAGCTAGGAGTAGAGGGTAGGTCTGATCTGTCCCTGTGCTGGGTTCTGCACCTCGGTACAGCCCCTCTCATCTGGCTTTTGGTGGCTGAAATTCACTGGTCTCTGATGGAACTAAGGGGTCTCCCAGGCTCTGCTGGTGCCTGACCTCCTCTGAAGGAACCTGTCCTTCAAAAAATCAAACTAATCATCTTTATGCCAAGAAAAGGTTTCAAACTTTTCAGCATGCTTTTGAGCTGTTCTGCTGGGTGGCAGAGCAGCCCAGGGTGGGGCTGGAGGAGCTCTGCTAATTAATAATAAAATTAGAATTTGAATAAAATTGCTGCAGAGGCCAGGGAAAATCAACCCACAATTCAAACCACAGAGTACATGAAAGCCTTCTGCCCTGTCCAGGCTGAGATGTCCACGTACACAGTGTGAAGGGCTTGAAAGCAAAGTGACCTGATTACAGGGACGTGGAGGTAAGCACGTGTCCCATCCACAGCACTTGCACCCCAAAAATGGCTCAGTCAACGTCATTCCTGACCCCCAACCCCTTCTGGGCTCCCCTGCTGTTGCTGGACTTCTCTGAGGGCTTATCCATGGATCTCCTCTGATCCAAGGGCATCTCTCTCGTGGGGACGATGGGTGCCCAGCAATCAGAGCGAGCTGTTAGGCAACACCAGGTTATTCCAAATCACTTCTAGGCTCATCAAAGACTGGCAGGAGATACTGTGGGACTCCAGCAACAGCCACCTTCTTGCCAGCCACCCAGCCTCCTTTGAGAACCACCCGCCCTTCCCTGGCTCCTCTCAGCTCATGGAAAATCCCTTCTAGTAGGTTGAGATTCCCTCCAGGAGCAGGGGAAATCCTCCAAGCTTTCCCATTACCTCTATGGGCTTGATGGTGGCATTCACCAGTTCCAGCATGCTGGCAGATACCAGCTGGAGGATTAAATTTCTCCACTGATGGTTCTCACAACTGCATCTTGAATCCTGCCCTTCTCTGTGTTGCTCCTATTGCTGTGGGAAATAAGAAGCTGCAGGAGATAATCTGCTTTTGTTTGAAACAAAAGGGCTGTACCTGCCCTCCAGGTGATGGAGATGTGACCGGGAGCCAAGGCTGGGGAGCAGGGAGGTGAATCAGACACACCCCAACTCTGTGATTTGGGTTGTTTGTTTTTAAGCAGCGCTGCATGTGTTTGGGCTGAGCCGTGCTGGATGGGCTCCTGTTCTCCTCCCAGTGCTCTGAGCAGCAGATGGCATCCATGGGCTGAGCCCAGCCTGGACCAGCACCTCCCAGCAGCTATCCTGCTGCATCTGGGTGCCTGGTTCTGGACCACGCTGGCAGGGTCAGCAGGTTGGCTCCAAAATCATAATATCCCAGACTGGTTTGGGTTGGAAGGGACCTTAAAGCTCATCCAGTCCCACCCCCCTGCCATCAGCAGGGACACCTTCCACTAGACCAGGTTGCTCAAAGCCTCATCCAGCCTGGCCTTCAGCACTTCCAGGGAGGAGCAGCCACAGCTTCTCTGGCCAACCTGGGACACTGTCTCACCACCCTCACAGGAAAGAATTTCAGGCATCACCTCTGAGGCCAAACACCTTCCAGTAGCTATGAGAGAGCTCTCAGGCCCTCCAAGCTGATAGTCTTTAATGCTGCTGCACAGTGTCAGGTGAGGATATGTCTGTGTGGTTGAATCCTGCTCCTGCAGCTCCCTGAGCTCTGCAGTGAATCTCTACGGATGAGGTAGCTGCAGAGTTTCTTTCCCCAGATGCACACGTGTATGCTCTTCAGCAGATGATGCCAAGTGCTTCCATCTCAGAAGCTGAATACTCGATGGATCCCATTGTGCCTGGAGGGACAAGGTAAAGCCTCAGCTGTGAGGTTGAGCCCAATGATCACACCAGCTCCGTGGAACTGGGTCTTTGGGAAGTTCCAGTGGTGACAGGTCAGCTTTGGTGGCTGCGTGGGGCAGATGGATGTTTCTTGGGGTGAGGGGTAGTGACAAACCCCTCTCTTCTCCAGAATGGTTTGGTTGTTCAGCCTTGGGCATGGCATGGAGATACCCTGAGGGGAAAGTCATGTGGGTTGGTGCAGATGGATGTACAACCCAACATGTGCAGACACCCTGCACTGCCAGTGTGTGGGAACATAAACACGTGTGTCTGTGGGACCGGGGTGAGGTACGATGGGATTTGGGCTGTGGGCACATCCCAGTGTAAAGCTGCAGCTGAGCTGTGCCCCCAGGAAACATGAGCCAACAGAATTGCCACCATGGTGAGCAGGTTGTGGAGCTGGCAGCTTGCAGGATCACCCCACGGGCTGTGCCCGCGGCTGGGCTCGTCCTGTGTTACCAGAGCACATACCTGTCAGCCGCTGTCATCCCCAGCGGGCACTGCTGTCTGAGCCACAGCTGTGACAACAGAGCTGCTGCAAGAGCTCTCAGGGAGGTATCTGCATCAATTCACAGCTCAGTGGGTGGCAGACACGCAGCAGGTCCTGCCCCACCATCCTGGGTTGTGATGTTCCTCCCTGCTCCATTCCACAGGAGCTGCTGCTGTTGCTGGGGTTGTTCCTGCTCACATAGAAGAGTTTGTGGCTTCATCTGGCTGCTGCAGCCCTGGTGTGTTGGGCAGGGTTTCCCAAGGCCAACTGAAAACAGACTGTGGTGTTAATCTTCAGGGGCAGGGGGTTCAACAAACTGTCCACCTCATCTCACATCAGGAGAATTACCAGTGTCTGACATTGAAAACCAATTTAGATGCTGATTCCATAATGTATGGAATGTGTGTGTGCTTAGACCTCAGCACAGGAGAAGACCTGTTGAGGTCAAAGCACATTTGCTGAACCTGGCTTTTAAATTGCTGTAATCACTGGGGATGGTGATGCAAAGGGAATCTTTTAGAAATAAAGCAAATGGATATAAAATAACTGGGTTTCAAGCTAGCTGGCTTTCCCAAATCTGTAGTAAATTTGACCTGCCTTGGAGAATTGCTGTCAGCAATCTTGAGAATGGGTTGGCAACTGTCTGCAGTATTTTTATTTTTGTTTTAATTTATGTATTAGCTCTCCCAGAGACTTGCATTGAAATGGGATCACATTTCCTGTACATGGAGTGCTTTGAACGGCGTCTTGTGGCATTCTTTCTTACTGATCTACAGTAGATCTGTCAGCCAGTTCCTCCTGTCTCTGGGGAGCTGGTAAGAACTATGGGCTGCTCCTCCTGCCCCAGCCAACCCCCAGAGCCCTGTGCTCACCATCCTCCTCAGCAGGCACAATCTGTTCTCTGGGCTCCTTTATCACAAACCCAGCTCAGCTCTTGAAGTTTTCCAGTTACCTAATGGGGCTCAACAAATCCCAGAGCTGGCGGCCGCTGTGTCCTCTTCTGAACTCCTGATACTTGAAGTTGTATGTACGGAAAGCCAGGCTTTTCAGCATCAGGGCTGGTAACTGCTCTGATGCAGCAGCACCGAGTGGTCCTGTTGCCAAAAAGCATCAGTTCTCATTGTCCCTGAGCAGACTTTGTCTGCATCAACAGGAAACTTCCTCAGAACAGCCTTGAACAGATCTGCTTGTGGAGCAGAAATGACTCCTGTACCTCACCACGGGCCCATAACACACACAGCAGTGTCCTGGCCATTGAGGGAAGATGCTCTTTGGGTCAGTGCTGCCCTTTGACCATCAGCTGGCCAACCCTTCCCAAAAGGAGACCCAGTGTGGTTTTGTGTGAACGCTGTTGTACAGCTTCAGTGATGGATTTCTCCTGATCTAGATAGGTGGGAATAGAGCTCCTCCATGCTGCCAGAGCTGCAGTGGCACTGAGAAACACTGGGACCTCTGTCACTGCTGTCCCCTGCCTTGGCCCTGTTAAGTCCCCATCCCTGTAGGGACACCAGCCACTGAGTCACAGCGGAGCCAGCCCCGGCCCCTCGCTGCCAGCAGACAAACCCATCAGCATCCGCCGGCGCTGTAACGGATATCAAGTCACTGCCCTGAAATACAGACGCTTCCTGAGCTGAAAAGAAAAGCTCCAGCTTTTTTTTTTTTTTGCCTTTTTTTTTTTGAGAGAGAGAGAGTTTGCTTATTTTTTTTATAAATGCCTCAGCATCTCTGCAGCTCCACGTGCTGCCGCGGGCTGTAACCTTCCTCCCTGTGACCTTCCAGCGCCTGGGAGCCTATCACAGGGTGTCCTGGGTTGTTTGATTTGTACAATGTTTGATCTGTGGTAAGGCAACCCTGGATGAGATGGTATCATAGAAGAATAATAGAGAAAATAATGTATTTTATTTATTATGTCTGTAATATTTTCTCTCCTTGGTGTGGGTAACTTGTGGTTGCTGGTTGTGTGCACCAAACTCCCAGGAACTGTGTTTTGACCACCAGTTAGTTGGCCAACCCTTCCCAAAAGGAGACCTAGAGTGTGGGGAGAGCAAAGCCTGGAACATTGCTCCAAACTCACCAGTACAGGAGAAAACTGTGTGTGGGTCCCTGCTTAGACTCATCCCTGCTTGTCTGGGGTTTGCTGGTTGTAAGTGGGGGCTTCAGCCATAGGGATTAACATATATTGTGGTGGTTGAAATCCAGGGCTTGAGTTGGATGGGGGTTGCTGTTTTGGTTTTTATTCAACAAACTCTTAGATTAAAGTGTAATTCAGATCACTGCACATCTCTTTTATCTATCTGTAGCCATTTCTAAGGTAAACACCACCTAATAACATGATGATTAAAAATCCAAAGAAGACAAATACATATTTTGAAGCAGCTGGTTCCTGAGCTCATCACAGTTTGGACTAAAAAGCTCATAAATCCAGTGGTTCAAGAGGTTCAGGTCACTGTCCTGGGGTGGCTCGGTCCGTACCAGCAGCCAGGAGATGAGGTCCTGGGACCTCCTGTGCTTGGTTCAGCTGCAGGGGGAGTGAGCAGGACACCAGCTTGTCCTTCCCCAAGGGCTGAACCCAGCAGGGCCATGTCCACACACTGGGCACAAACTAAGTCACTCCTAATTACAATTTTGCTTTCCTCTTTTTCTTCTTCTTGGTGTGCTTCACTGCTCACGCTTCTACATGCGGAGCCGCTCAAAGAGCGATGCTTTTTTCTACTCTGTCCAGCTGAATGAGGCAATATCTCTGCTTTCTCCAGTCATGATCCATCCTTGGCTGCAGCACATCCCTTATCTCCACAGCTCCATGCAGCAGGGAGCTCCCTCCTGCTCTCCCCGCTGAGCCTCTGCCTACCCTGGCAGTGATAAGGAGGGATGGCAGGACCCAGGCTCATGAGCACCATGATGCAAATGTTATCAGGCTAATGGGGTTCTGCAAAATGACCCTTACACATGTCTAGCCTGGGCACAAATTCTGCCCACTGAGTAGTTATCAAGCTGGAAAAAAAATGAGCTGGGCTTTACCCAGAGCAGATGTATGTCCTGAGCAGATGGATGGATGGATGGATGGATGGATGGATGGAGGCTGCAGGCTGGTGTAATCCACAGCTGTGGTGGAAGTGGGGGGTAGAGGTGGCCTCTGCTGTAATCATTAGATGTGATCGGCCATAAATTACTTTTCAAAAGGCTCCTATTGGTGCTAATGTGTTTCCCTTCTTCTGCTGATGGATGGGGCACCCAATTGGGAGGATCAGAGCAAACCCAGTTTCCTCAGAGGAGGAATGGGTTTCACACCTGCCTGAGCACTACCCAGCAGCAGGTGAGGAATGCTGCCAGCTTGGAAGATCACTAATGGGAGGTGATCATTAAACTTTTTGTTCTCTTTGGCATTTTAATGCCTAGCAGAGTTCTTCCTTTCCCTTAGAGGGCTCACTGCTGGAAGTGTGTCTTCTAGGGAAAGTTTATTCCTTTACCACTTCACAAGCAAAGGCAAACAGAACCTGTTGTCACCAAGTCCAGTGGCAGAGCTGTAGGTTTTGACCAGGACGTGGATGTTTTTTTGCACTGAGGTAACGCTGCAGCATTTATTTTTAAATCAGAAATAAATAAATATAAGGTTGGGAGCCCGCAATTAAATAGAGCTTCCGTTATGACAAAGCATCCAGTTGCTTACACTAGCTTTGAGCAGGTTTACCTGACATGAAGCCAAATTCCTTGTTGACTTTCATGTTGGTTTTAGCGGACATGCACCAGAACCTGTGGTACAAAGGGCTGCCGCTGGAGAAACCCTGCTTAGGATTTCTAAGGCTGCAGCTGGAGGAGGTGAGGGGAATTTTAGTGGATTTCCCCACTGCTGAGAAAGCAGGAGCAATATTGGTACAATCCAGGATCATTATCAGTGGATTCCAGTGGACTTAGATCTGCGTCCCTTGAGATTTCCATTAAAATGGGCTTCCTGAGCCAGTCTAGAACAAAAGCATACCTAAGCTCAGGTGTCAGGGACAACACAGAAAACTGCAGAGAAGAATTTATCTGGTAGAAACAGAAAGAGAAGCTGCCCAAGCCTCCCCTTCATCATTGGGGAAAACCTCTGGAAAGCATCCTTATAAATCAACAGGAGTATTAAACATGTGCTTGAAGTTAAATGAGTTCTCAAGTGCTTTCTTGGAGCAGTGGGTTAAAACCAGGAGCCATCCCACAGCTGTGGACAGTCGCTTTCATCTTAGTCAAGTGAAATTGCTTTGTTTATTGCAATAAGGTAAGTTTGTACCTTCCCCCTTCAACTCTTCTGCAATCTCTGGGCTGTGCCTGAACAGGATCCTATCTGTTTACTTTGACATTGAAATTGCAGCCGTTTAGTTAATCTCATCTCCGCCTTGTTTAGCTTCCCCATGGGCCCTCGCTGGCCACTTGCAGATTGAAACGCAGCTCCTGTTACTGCACCGTAAATAAATAATTCATGATTGCAACTCTGCTTCAGCACAGTATCTTCTTCTGACAAATCCCCCTCCATACTGGTGGGAGATGAGTAATTTTAAAATTAGGAGAGAGATTTCCCTTGTGAGCTACGGTGTGTTCAGCTCAGGGGGAGGTTTGAGGGTGGAAAGGATGCAGGACCAGTCTGAAGCTGTAAGAAATTGTTCATCCCTGACATCTTGTGAGGAACAGAGGTGCCACACAGCCACTGGCAATAAAAATCAGGGACACACTGGCAGTACAAAATGCCTGTGTCCTAAATACTGAAATGGTATCTGATATATGGTCCTTCGTGCACTGAGGCAGATCCCAGCCACAGATAAGCAGAAGTTTGGTGCATGGATGTCTCCAAGACCTGGGCTCTGGTGTCTGTTACAGGTACCTGCAGGGCGAATGTCCTCAACAAGTTGATTTCTAATTTCTCATCTCAGCCCTTCCATATCCAGATTACAAAACCAGCCAGGGGACTGACACCTGCCTGGGTCTCATCCTGACACAGAGACATGTCATGTCCACAAAACGCTGAGCCATAGCACAGCTCCATCCTACACCACCTCTGTGCTCAGGGACACGGAGCCTGCAGAGAAGAGGGGCTGGTGCTGGATTAGATCATCCCTTGGTGCTCGATTAGATCATCCCTCACAGAGCCCCTGCTCTGCCTCACCCTGCCCTGAGCTGCTGGAAGTGGTGGGAAAATCCAGGTCTGAGCAGAGGGATGAGTAATGCTGTAGCTATCTCTTTCTTCAATCAATATGGTGTGTCCTCACACATGCCAGAGCTGGGCAAGAGCTTTTCTTTTGGCTGCTTTGGGAAATAATTGCATTCTTTTAATATCTCAAAACAAAGATTTACCACAGGGGCAAAAAAGACCACACGGGAAGGTGCAGAGCTGACCAGAAATGTCTGTACAAACCCTTCGTGTGGGATCGCCTGGGCAGCCTGCAGATGATTTTACCCTCAGCTCTGGTTGTGGGACATGCTGCTCCCTCGCAGCTGTGGGTCCAGCAGGGCAAATCACGGTCCTGTGGCAAGTGTGGCCAGGTTGTGCTTGCCCAGGCTTCTCCTTTCTCTGACTTTGCTCTCAGAATCACAGACTGGTGGGGTTGGAAGAGACCTCTGGAGATCATCCAGTCCAACCTCCCTACCAAAGCAGGTGAACAGGAAGGTGGCTCGATGGAAGGATAGGGCTCTACCCCATCCTGTGTGCTCAGACCCATCGGTGCAGCCTGTCCCAGGGCTCCAACATCCTCACAGTAAAGAAGTTTTTCCTCCTGTTTAAGTGGAACCTCCTGTGTTCCAGCTTAAACTCCTCAATACCTATTTTTTTTCTGAGAGTCCTGGGTGCGTTGTGGCTCCTTCCAGCAAACCACCTCTGTGTGGGGGTGTCTTGGCCAGCTGTACGCCTGT
>NW_010321549.1:0-792 GCF_000700745.2 Antrostomus carolinensis
GGGCAGTTTCCCAAGGGGTTCCACTCACTGGTACCCTAACCAGCTGAAATTCTGCTTTTCTGAGGTTCAGGGCACTGACTCTACTGTACCTGTCCTGTACCCCTCAAGATGGAGAATTTTACCAGGGCATGATTGCTGAGCCCACACTACCTCCAGTCTTGACCTCTTTGATGAATTCTTCCTCATTAGTGAGCAACAGGTCCAGCAGTGCCTCTCTTCTGGTAAGGCTCTCCATCACCTGTACTAGGAAGTTGTCCTCAACACACTCCAGCAGTTTCCTGGACTGCTTGAAGTTCATTGTGCTGCTTTTCCAGCAGATGTCTGGGTGGTTGGAGTCACGTATCAGAATCAAGACCTGTGAGTGTGATGTTTCCTACAGTTGAAGGAAGAGCTCTTCTGAACCTTCTCTCCTTGATCCGGTGGCCTGTAGCAGACAGCAATTACAAAGATTCTCTGTTCACTTGGTCTCTAATATTCACCCATAAACTCTCAACATGCACATTGCTGAAAAAGTCTTGTGTCACCCCTTGTCTCTTTCCCCAGCTTGGTGGCTGTAGTCCTGCAGCTGAGGACACACACCAACCTGGGAGAATAAGACTCCTGAGCACTGTGCATGAGAGCCTGGTGCAGTGCAGCGTGTTAGCTCCTAAAGGTGTGGGGTGGGATGGGAGTGGAGGACACGGTCAGGATACGCCGTGCTTAGGTGCCTCTTTATGGTGTGACCTTGCCAGGCTCCATTAGCAGAGCAGTTGCTCACAGGTGCTGCTATAGAACAGTGTCAGAAGGAGAACA
>NW_010321550.1:0-30604 GCF_000700745.2 Antrostomus carolinensis
TATATAAAGACATGGCCTGAAGCATTACAAATCACAGAATTCCTATTAAGTATTAAAAATATTAAATGAGAATTTTACCTGCTAGTTTTACAAGTCACCTTCTGCCCTCAAGAAGAATAGATGAAGTGTTCTTCCTTTTCTAACCTCAATCAACGACACGAGGCTTTTCCGAAGATATTCCTGTGCCTTTATTTCCAGCTCTTCCATTCTTCACTGCTTTACGTTATAGCACTTTATGGTGTAGCACTTCTCCCAGGGCTTCCCCCTAGCATTGTAGTAATGCACGACATCTTATGATTTTTATACTTCTCTCTCCTATAACAAGCATCTTTAATAATTTAGTTGCTTGTTTCAAAAACAACTACTCCTTTCAGTGTGCAAAGCAATCTGCCATCTGATTTTTTTTTTTCAATGCTACATATTTGCCCTTTAAAAATGAAAACTCTTTTAAAAAGTCCCAATTTGGATTTCTAGTAAGTGTGACTCACAAGATCTCCAGTCTGCTGGAAAATGACAGCCATGACTCCTAACTTTAATCCACTGCTTCTTATCTTGTAAAAAGTTTATCCCTAGTTGGCCAGTTCAGCTATCCAGCAATAAAATTTTTTAAAAATATTAATTTTCATTTCTGTAACATGAAAGTCTCTGTTAATTGAATAAATCCAATCAGCAATCCTACAGACTGACCAAAGCTCATATTAAAAAAAGAAGGGGTGAGATAACAGGAACAATTCAAAAAGACCCGTTTCTACATGGAAAATTTGGTGCCAGTCAAAATGCTGGCACGTGGAGAATGCAAAAAAGCTGTGGTAGCTCCAGATGCACAATTTAAGCAGATTCTCCTTCTTGTTTCCACCTCTGCACCTTCCCCATGATGCAACTTACAGCTAGCCTGACAAAGCTCAGCTGACTACAGTTAAGATACCGAAATAATTTGGTTTGTCACTGAGAAGCGCTGAGCACCTCCAAAACCTGTTATGCGTTAACCTCCATGCCTACTGATGGATTTCAGTGCCCTGGGCTTCAACTGATCAAGGGTCTGTCAATACTTCCTTGGAAACAGCCTCCCGTCCTGCAGCACAAGGGTTCGTTTGAAAGACTCTGTGTTGATTGCTAACATGTGTCCTCCTCACTTACAATATTTTATTTCACGGTGAAATTCAGACGCAGTTATGATTTCCAGTTTTAAAACACTGTAGTGGTGGATTTGAGTGGACAAACAGACTAAGCATAGTTAAGAGTCCCACTGGGAAGTCTTAAAAAGACTAATTTATGAATATGCAAACACTTCCATGTCACTCAATTCTGATAAACTCCAGTTGCACGAGCCTGCAAGATGAAGGCAATCTGATACTAAACTGCAAGAAGAATAACTTACAAAGAATAGTTGTACTGAGGAATTTTATCCTGTGCAGAAGAAGGATTCCTTTCAAACATATTGCTGCTGGGGTTCTCCTGCTTTTCTGAAGACCTTGCATATTGTTCTTTTGTGACTAGTTTTCTCCTCATAGAAGTTTTTGACGTCTGCATTAAACTAACCCATGCATTCCCATCCTTTCCGCACTAAATGGCATAAGTAGAAGAAACAGGATTTTTTTTCCTGACATGCACAAAGTCACACAAATAAAAATACTGTTACAACTGAAAGAAAGAATTTGCTGCTTGCTTTGTTTGCATGTAGAAAGCTTATCACAACTAAAAATACACCTTGCCTAGTAACACTAAAGACATGTTGGTGGTGATGCACGGGATTTGCAAAATTATCTCATCCTAGCTTAATGCTGAAATCAGCAGTAAAAGCGCCATCATTAGCCTGGGGTGGGGGGGCGGGGGTGTGATTCCAGCCGTAGCCTGCATTAGGAATGCAGGCCAACGGGGAGCATTGAGAGCAACCACCCCTCTTACAGAAATATATCACTAAAAGTCAGGACACCAAACAATTTTGCTTATTGACAGCCAGGGTGCATGTCCTACATACTGCTGTGCACAGTCAGGGCCACATCCTGACCAAGACACGTTTGGTTTTGGTGGCTCTTGCAGTTCTCTCATCCTTGTCCTCACTGTCATATTATTCTAAGTACTGTGGTTGGTGATAAACCAGGGGCTGATGAAGCTCTGACTGATCCCTCCACTCACATTAAACTGATTTCACCAGGATCATGGGAGAAAATCACACTATGTTATCAGACAACGTGGCAGGAGGCAGGGGATGGCACGAATGTGGGAAAACATGGCAGCTTCTCCTCCGGCTGGGAGACGCCAGAAAGCACCACAACCCAAACAGCCACCGGGAGAGGGGATGTGCCGCCAGAGTCTCGTCAGGGCGAGAGACGGGGCTAATTGCAAAGCTAAAGATCACAGAGTCTCTGCCAGTACATCCGTCCATGGATGCAGGAGGATTAAATAAATGTGGCCATACAGGTCTGTGGGTTAAATGGAAGGGCATTAAGTGCCCCAGACTGCAAGTGTGGGGTGGGTTTGCTCCTTTGAAATCTATACGTTTAATTTCTACTTCCTCTCTTGTTAGCCCAGCTTGAGACCACCACCGCAGGGCTATTTTCTCATTTGGCCAAATGCACACAGACTGTTTTCAGAAATGGTTTTTGTCCTACAGAACGGATGGATATACAGCATCTTTCCATAGTACTTTGCAGCTCCTGGACATCACACACAGTTCTGGGAAAACTCAAACCAACCTCTCCAGGTTAAGAGGAAAGCAAGCATTCTAGGGAGCCAGGGCCCAGCAAAGGGTGGCCCAGCATTGACTCTGGGGACATCCTGAGATCACTGGTGATGGACAATGAAGCAGGAGGAGGAATGTGGTCAAACCAAGAGTACTGCCAAAAGTAAAACCTCCATTATTGTGTTCTGTTGAGGAATACTGAGACACGGAGTTGAAACAAAATGCCGTCGAGGTGATTTATGGTCAAAGCTGCTCGACTCTGGTCTGAGAAAAAAGCAGTCTGAACAAGATTTTAGTTCAGTTTTGTCCTTTGCTTAAAACAAATACAAAAAGTGCTTGAATTCAAACAGCTATCAGTGAAAGAAGGAGGTTGATCTTTCAGGCATCTCTGATGGATGATGGGCTCTCAAACATCCGCAGGAGTCCAACAGCCCTAGGTGCAAGTGCTACAGGATGCAAAAAGGTTAACTTGCTTTTTTTTCAGTGTTTTAAATATATTCACCCAAATAATGACTCATTTTCTCCTTGATTACTGAAAGATGATTGTTAACACTTAAGTATTTTGTGAAACTGCAACAATAAAATATTATAATGATATTTTAGAGAATGTGAAACAACTGTATTTCCCCAAACCTCTAATTTAAAATATTAGGACTTTTTCCTCAGGAAAATAACTTACTTTCTCTGAAAAAAATATTCTGGCACCTGTAAACATAACCTTATGATCAGGAGAAGGATGTGTGAAGGGTACTGAAGTGAGGACCAGAATTTGTAAAAAACAGTGACAATGGGTGAGCTCAGGTACACAAATGTGAACATACCAAAGATGCAAACCCTAGAAAAGTGAGGTTTTGCCACATGAAAGCACAACCCCTGCCAGGCACGACACAGGAGTTACTACCTCAAAATAGTGCTCTCTGTCAAAACAGAATTATAGCCAAGATGTTTGATTAACAAAGACACTAATGGAAGAATGTCTTTCCTCCCTGGATTAAATAAATTAGCAAAGACCACCAGTTGTGCTAAGAAAAGGGGTTTCCTAATAGCTAAGAAGCAGAAATACAGGAAAACTAAATCTACACCTACACCACGGCGCAGTTTCTTAGCCATGGCTGAGCAACAGGAGACATGATAAATCCAGTGTAAAGGCAGATGTAAGAAACCAAAGAGAGGACCAAAGTCTATATGATGGAATTACTAGAGTCAAGAACTGGCACCTTTTAACTCAGCTGGTATCTAGACCCAAGGAAGGTAACAGGGAAAAATATTGACTTGGGTAAGTACAGTACAAAATACATGATTAAAAGGAATTCTTCCCCACTAACATGGAAACTCATGCCCTGAAATGATCAAAATGCATCAGATGCAGGAGACCTGGAAAGACAGCTCAGAGCTTGTGTGTGAAGATGCTGGGCAGGGATACCTGGTTGCACAGGTGTCCTGGTTTTTGCTAGGATAGGGTTAATTTTCTTCTTAGTACACTTCACTCAGCACACTAAAGACAAATTAAACTGGATACAAACACTGCAGAGAGACTCCTGAAAATATGAGCAAGGCCTTCAACTCTCACCTCTTCAAAGAAGAAAAAAAAATGTCTCTCCAACAAGCAAGAAGTATGCTGAGAAGGCTGGAAGAGGCAGACACCATACAAGGAGCTATCAGTGAGATTCAGAGCTGGGGAAATAGGAGAGAAATATAACAGTTTAAGAGCAGCTGCTCCTCTGACATTGTGGCAGCTCTCCTCACCTACCTGGAGGACTGTGCCGCATCTGCGCACAGCAGCAACATCTGCTGCCTTTGTCAGACAAAAGGGATGCTGGAGTGCAGAGAAACCAGGGGACATGCTACCAACCACTCCTTGTCCTACCCTGCCCCATGCTCAATCATTTATCCTGTAGCCCTCAGCTTGCTGAAACTCCAAGGATAGCTCATGAGCCATGCTGTGACCGAACAGCTATGGATTTTAACGCAGTCATCTTTACAGATCTTTAAAGGAGTGTGTTTCTTGCATGCTTATGGCATGTCCATTCTAGTAATGGGACTGGCAGACACTATTTGCTCCTGCATTCGTAATAAATTTAATTCAGGGGAAATTGCTGCGGCCTGATACTTTGCCACTCTTCTATTTTGTGCAATATGTCATTGTATCCCCAGACCCTTTCAAGAAGCAGTAGCTCCCCAGACCCCAGAATGGGGACCCTGGAGAGTATGTGAATGGAGAAACCTTCTTACATGACCTGTGGGCACAGCCATGACTGACGGGTAGGTTTGCCCAGGGGAAACCAAATTTCAGGGTGAGCTTCCCATTGGGCAAGTTAAATGCTGAAGGAGGGAGCTTGGCTCCAAGAGCCCTCCAAGGAGGGATGGGAAGGGCTGCAATCTCCATGTCTACCTGCCTCTCCACCTCCTGGGGTGGCAGGGCTGCAGGCTGATGGAGCAGTCCCCTCTGTTCCTGGTGTTCAGATCATCATTTCCCAGTAGCTCCAGCCTAATGATTCTCAGATGAAAGATTCATCTGCCCAAGGGCTGGTAGCTAAAACAGAGCCATCAACAGCCTAAATACTCACCAGGCTCCTTTTATAGTCAGCAGAGATTGAGCCAATGTAGTCAGGGGAATCCAGGGAGTGATTCATCTGACCCAAACAGGGGTGTCCACCAGGATGTACAAGAAGCAAACTGCTTGCCCAGAGGACAGGCCAGTAGAAATTACGTTTCTCCTCACAGCCCCTACATAACTTGTGTTATGTCCCTGGCCACCCAAGAGGAGCCACTACTCACATCACCTCTCCAACTCTCTTCCAGGCAAGTGCCAGGGGAAAAAAGGTCTTTTCCCACCTCACCCACAAGCACCACAGTAAAGGTACAAACACAAAGAGAGTGGAAAAGCGCTCATAAAAGTAAAGATTGGGCAGACAAATGAGTAAGAGAGGAAGAAGCCAGGGAGTGACTAAAAGCTACTTTACCAATAACCAGGCTGGAGCTGCTGGACATTGATGCTGGGGGCCAGGCCACCTGAAAGTCATCAACCTTACCCTTTTGAGACGCTTCAGCTATGTGAAGGCGTAGGCTGAGCGCCTGCTCTGTAGAGGTTTAAGTAGGGAGGTGTGGAAACAGAAGGAATAAGGCTGGGAGCCAAATTAGGGGGTACAGAGGGTGTGGAAGGAGGGAGGAGAAGGCTCTTTGCTACGTGACAATTTAGGAATGTGCCTCATGAGGCTAGGACAAGCCTGTTGTCTGGGTTTATTGTTGCATAAGGGCTTGCAAAGCTCAGATCTGCACCACCACCATCACTCCCCCCCAAAAAAAATCCCCAACAAACCATGCAGGTAAATAACTGGCAGTTGTGTTGCCACAGGGTGCCCAGCTAAGAGGGGCTTCCCTTGGGCTAGCAGCCCTTCAAGGAAAAAGGAAAACACAATCTCTCCTCCAAAGGTGCAGCAGTTGAGGACATTTCCCTTGACTCGAAAAAGAAAAAGAAAAAGAAAAAGAAAAAGAAAAAGAAAAAGAAAAAGAAAAAGAAAAAGAAAAAGAAAAAGAAAAAGAAAAAGAAAAAGAAAAAGAAAAAGAAAAAGAAAAAGAAAAAGAAAAAGAAAAAGAAAAAGAAAAAGAAAAAGAAAAAGAAAAAGAAAAAGAAAAAGAAAAAGAAAAAGAAAAAGAAAAAGAAAAAGAAAAAGAAAAAGAAAAAGAAAAAGAAAAAGAAAAAGAAAAAGAAAAAGAAAAAGAAAAAGAAAAAGAAAAAGAAAAAGAAAAAGAAAAAGAAAAAGAAAAAGAAAAAGAAAAAGAAAAAGAAAAAGAAAAAGAAAAAGAAAAAGAAAAAGAAAAAGAAAAAGAAAAAGAAAAAGAAAAAGAAAAAGAAAAAGAAAAAGAAAAAGAAAAAGAAAAAGAAAAAGAAAAAGAAAAAGAAAAAGAAAAAGAAAAAGAAAAAGAAAAAGAAAAAGAAAAAGAAAAAGAAAAAGAAAAAGAAAAAGAAAAAGAAAAAGAAAAAGAAAAAGAAAAAGAAAAAGAAAAAGAAAAAGAAAAAGAAAAAGAAAAAGAAAAAGAAAAAGAAAAAGAAAAAGAAAAAGAAAAAGAAAAAGAAAAATAAAAAGAAAAAAGAAAAAGAAAAAAGAAAACAAGAAAAAGAAATAGGCTAAGAAAGGGCTTGACCATCCAAATGAAGTGGCCACAGCATGGCTGTGGTAAGAAATGGCGGCAACTGTGCAGATCAAAGCTCAGCTTTGGGCTGGAAAGGCAATGCCCTGTCTGCAAGGCACAGAGGAGACGGCAGGTTACAAGGGGCCCCTGTTGCTGGCCTAGTATTTAAAAACAAATTATGTCATATGAAAATACAAGCTCTTTACGCTTCACCAAAAAAACAACAGCCACAAACAGAATTTTAATGGTTTTCTTCTCCCTTTCTTTTTCTGTTACCCAGTGTATTTAGGAAAAGGAGTGAGGCCAGCTGAGTAGGACAATGAGAAACCTTTGTCCACACCTTGTATTCGTGGTCAGAGAGAAAATCTGTATTGAACCTTTTCAGATCCAGTCTCACAATCAGCTAATGTCAGCCTTTGGGGAACATCTGTTTGCTTCCATACAGTTCTCATGCTCACTTAAAAAATAAAATTAAAAAAAGGAACTATTAAATTTTCTTCTGCACGTCTCATAAACATCTAAATTACTTCCTCTAACAGAGCAAGCTGCTTCCACACAATAAATAGTGGTTTTCAGTCACATGTGCCACTCTTTGTGCAGGAGGGAAGAGTCCAGCAAAAGGTGGCAACTCTGCGCACAGCCTCGCTGATGCATCAAAAGCTACATGTGCCTGAAAGGCCATCGGTGACTTTCCTTTGCTCAGCTGAATTAGGATGTAAATTCCACTTAGATGAATGAGGTGATGGTGCAGGCAGGGGACATCACTTCAGATTTTAGGACAGCACAACAGCTGGACAAAACCAGCTTGGATTATTCAGCTACTGGGGAGACTGCAGCACTGATACCTTGCACTTGAATCTGATGTTTATATTTGCATACATCTGCGCAGGAAGCTAGCGCAAACTGTTTGCACAGGAGATGGAAGAAATAATCCCGCTTTACTTTGTAAATTACATTCCCTATCCTAATTAAAGAGGAAGAACGAAGCACGTACTAACATTATGATTAGCTCTTTGGATGCACTCACTTGGAAAAATAAAACGATTGCATCAAAAAACCACAAATTCACAGTGCTGGTCACTCACTTGCAATCTCGATTCCAAATCACAAATCCACCTCACTTGCTGGGCTGTGTTATCTCCACATCTCTGTGCATATGTGCTAATATACCTGCAAAGGCTTGGCAGGTGAGCACTGCAAATCCTCCTGTCAAATAACTGGAATATAAAGAAGATGTCTGAGAAGTAAGATAACATGTTTAAAAAGCTTCCAGAAATTGGGCAGAACATAAGTTGCCATATTGAAACATCCTTCAGAAAAAAGGTTAATTTCCTGAAGGCCCAGGTTCGCTTCAACACAGATGATGAGCAAAACTGATCACTGACTTCTGGATAGGGATGTGTCAAAAATCAGAAGATAGCCACATTGTTCTGCACATGCAAGGACCTCTATTTATTATTTTGTTATTATTTTAATGCAGAAGCAGTTGTCCCAGTGCTTATTATTTGGCTGAATGAGCTGAAGTGAGACTCCCCGGGCAGCTGCTGACATAATGAATGATTGTGTGGTGAAGCCCAGAATGTGAATGATGAAGAATTTTGAAAGGCTCTGGAATTTGTGAATAACAAAAGTAGCTACAGTCCCCAAAATCTCATCATTTGTTCTCAGCAACAAAGGAGGACTCAAAGGCCTTTGTTTAACATAATGATTCAAAAACAGGATACGAAAGGAATTAAGGGTTATCTCTACTGGCACAATACAGCAAGCAAATGGTGTCCCCAAGTAGAAAGAGTTATGAATGTATTCTGTTGAACATATTGTTAACTGAATTACTACAGTCCTGTTTCTTTTATCCCTTTTCCAGTACTGATACCATGTTTCCTGTGTCAGTAATTCTCAAGGTCTTAAGGCCTTTCAGCCCAGACTCTGCGGAACTAGGAGCTGCTTACTCCACAGGAGACCCTGGTCCTCCAACGTGCAAAGGGGAAACACTGACCATGCAACCCTTCTTCCTTTCAGGGTCTTCATCAGCCACGGTGCCTTGGCTTATCTCACTTCTTCGGCAGTATTGAAAATAACCACAGTTACATTTCCCTTAAGTAAATATTCAATTTGCATTTAAAAAAAAAAAAAATCACAACCCTATTACTCATGTCTCTAGTATGATACAAGAGCTTGATGGTGCAAAGCACTAGATGGGTACGGGGAAAAAAGACAGTCGTGCCCCAAAGTGGCTGCCCTTCCCCTTGAGGGGAAACAAGCCTTCCAGTTTTGGAGCACTTACTGGGGGAATTACGTATGAACTTGGTGAAAGACAGCAAACCTGATGAAAATTCATGCCACACTGACAAGTGCTATCCAAACAAATATAAATTCAATTAAAAGACTCTGTTGTGTGAGCAACAAACCAAGAAGTTGCTGGATCAAGGAGTGGAAAGCCAGCTCACCCGTGAAGGTTGTCAAGCATGAGAAATTAGACAGCAGACACGAGCAATGCTGATGCTGAACCCAAAGGCAGGCACCATAAATCAGAAGGAATGCACTCCTGGGTGAGGGGAGGAAGGACTGACATCCACCAAGGGACAGATCCAGCTCTGTTCCCTCCTCTTTCTGTTTGGGACTCTCACCTGAAGGGCTGGTAAGGGTTTAGCACCTCACAGGCTCCATTGCCCACAGGATGAGCTACACCAAAAACCAGGCCATGACATACACTTGCAGGGATAAGCACAAAGGACTCCAGCGCAACACGATTATGCCTGTTATCTTTTCTTGCATTTAAGTATTCATTATATTAAACCACATATTTCCTAATGCAGCAGGCAAAGTCAATACTGCCTGTGGTGTCCCTTTTGCCAATTGCTATAACGCTGTAGCTGCAAGCAGTGTAATAAAAACTGCTTGTGCTACCCTGACTGCCTTGAGTCAATGTGAATTTAGCAATCCGTTCAGAGGAACCAGGGTTGCACCTTGGGATGTAACTCAGGCCTGGAAGAAAAAGTCACCCTGCCATCAGTTTCTACAAGTGCCTCATCAGCTCACCCTGTCTCTCTGAGGAAGCACTGATTAGACTACAATAAAAATGCAGCAGGAACCTATGACCAAAGAGCATCTTCAGTTCCTCACCTCCTTCATTCCCCTGGGCTGTATCAGGGGATACTAGTACTCCAGGTAGTGTAACTCAGAGAAGAGAGATTCATCAGAATATCTTTACAAAGACTTTAGTCACCTTTGACATTGGGTGCTAGATTTTGTTGCTGAAAGTTAATTTTTTAATGAATGCTGAAATTAGCAATAAATATTCCAATTTCAGGAGCTGAAATAAGAAAAAAAAATAAACTCATGTGATTCATGATAAAAAAGTCACAAGATAATAACAGTAATATTGAGAAGTTGCCTAGAGAATATAAGATGAAGAAATCTACTATGAAATTGTCATGCCCAACATGAAATAAAGCCCCTACAAAACAATGCAGGCTTGAAGAGGCTGGAGAAGTGTGCTTTCCAAGTAGACCTGAAATACGGTTTAACACCTGTTATTAATTCTGCTGCCTGGCACATTTGCACCATTACTCCTTCTGTCTCAGTTACAAATTCAAAAGATAGTGCTCTAGCCTGGCATTAAACTATGGAAACACCACAGTCAGAGTTCACCCATCCTGCACATTCGAAGGAAAGCTTTATGCTATCTACCTCTGCATTATGTTTAAGAAAACTCCTAATTCCAGTCCCAGACCTACTATCCCTCCCTGTCAACCCCATTTTAGCCTTTTGCCTCCAGCAATGGTAATTTATGGACAAAGATATATGACATGGCAGTGACAGTATTCTAGCTGCATATTTCCATTGCTCTTATGTATTGAGCCTCCAAAAAGGCACATAGACTCCCTGGTGGAGACACAGATTTTCAATATTTGCTTTCTAATACCACCAGAATGGCCAGTAACAACACTAGAAATACCAAAAATGCAGGAACATGACAGCAAGTAAAACAGTAAAACACAGGAGCAGATGCCCACAAACAGGGTTGCTCCCCCCAACTCAGAGTAAATCACTGCACTCCTCAATATTCTGCATTTATTAGGAATTTCTGCACTGACACAGTTTGGCACTGTGCATCACTTGGACCACATTTTTAAGCTTTCATGGCATATCCACCCCAAAATTTGTCAGAGAGCCTTCAACATGCTGAAGGAAAAACATCTCTCCATTTGGTTCTGCCATGTCTAAAACAAAGACCCTAGCAGTTTATCCAGCAAAGGTGCCGGAACCTTCAAACCATGACTGTTTTTAAAGCCCTCTGACATCCTCCAAAGGAACATCGCATAGGAAGAAACCACTGGGGTTACGTGCTGTTGGAAAGTGGGTCTGCTCTTATCACTCCAGCACCTTCAGGATCCCATCTACACAGCAATATCAACAGGAAGATGAAGTCCCTGCCCCAAAGAGCATCCCACTAACTAGACACAGAGGAAGGTAACAAAGCCAGTGGTAACTTGGTGAAAAATCAAGCAGAGTTGGGCACTGGTGGCTGCCATGCATCGTTACGCAGGAACAACCATGTGCCTTTCCCAGCATCATCTTGCCCTCATCCTGCCAGCACAGAAGAACCGGGTTTGGCCCCCGAATTTTTTAGCTGCCTCTGATCTCAGTGGTCATTAATGTGTGGACAATAGGCTTAGGCCCTACGTCCCCGCTGCTGTGCCCTGCAAATGACCTTTAATTGGCAAGGGACACAATGGGAGACAAGGGCCGATTCAGAGCCGCTCCTGTCGACCATGTCACTTCTTATTTACGCTCTCCAAAGCACAATCGCTGCTTCTTCTGGGCAAAAAAAACGTTATTAATTTATTTGGTAAGGGCTCCATAGGAAGATGAGGACAGGTTTTTTGGGCAAAATGAAGCTCAAGTTAACCTGCATACTGCAGTGCACAAACACAGTGCCCACAAGGCAGGGCGGGAAATAGATGCTCGGCACAAAGGAATATCCTGGCAGTATGATTTTATTTCTCCAAGCCATCCAAGGATAGCATTTTACCTTATGTACTAGGAGTCTATTAAATTTTGTGTTGCAAGTTAGAACTCTCTCAATAGTCTTCAGGAGCACTAAAAAACGGAAAAATCTCACTGGTTTTCCCCTCTCTCTTCTGAAATTTTTACAGCTAAATAAATTTATAGCAACAAAATGAGCTCTGCTCTCTGCTGAAAACAGTGGACTCTGCTGCACTTCCCTGTATCAGGAGCCCAATTCCCCAAGCCCCCTGGCCCCTTTTAGGTCTGTTCCCCCAGCATCTCAAAACACTTTCCCTCCCCTCTCTCCATATATTGGGTTGAAGATACTCCACTCAATTTAATAAAGATCGAAATTTAGCTCCTATGTGGTGGCCGTGCATAATCTAACCTCAGCACCTCGTGACTGCACCTCCTTTAAAACAGCCTAAATGAATAAGAAGGAGTGATGCTTCCCCTGGGAGAAGCAGCATCTTTTCCACAGCCCAATCACCATTTTATTACCCTGGCTGCAGAACACATTTTGAGGTTTGGTGTAAACGCCAAAAAAACTGCAACATTTTTTCATGCATAAAACTTTCCCAGAAGTAATACGATGCTACATTAGCTATCATTTCTTCAAAAGAGCTGTTTTTCTTTTCTGCTGATGATTTTTATGCTTGGGCTGCACATTAAAAGTAGCCTCACCAGACAGGTATAGTGCATTAAAATGGAAACGTCAATATGGTGAAACAGGATGTGTCAAATTAAAAAACATCATTATGTGTATTTATACTCCAGGAGGCAATGGCCACAAGATACAATGCAATAGCAATTTTATCTGTACATTATTAAAAACTTCTAGCAAGTCAGGTGTCATGGCAATGTGCTGCCTAAGACCTATTATTGACAACAGGAATGGTCATTTATAAAAATGTTATATTTAGAACTACATGTAACATTTACACAGCAGTAAAAGAAGATAAATTCTGGAAATAGCTTTTGCCTTAAAACATGAAAGTTTAAAGTTGCTCATCTTGTAGAAAGACATGCTTTGTGATTCTCAAACTTTCATGATTCTTATCATAATGATGCCTCAGCTATGTTCATGTGGGACTTTAAAATGATCAAATAAATATTCCTTTCCTGCATGTCATCTCAAGCACCCACCAAAAAGGCCACTCTGGAGCCCCCAGTGATGTCAGTTCACGCACAGCTCCAAGGCAGGAAGCATTTAGGTATCTTGTCCAGTACACCACAATCAGTATTTCACTGGTATCTGACCTGAATACGTGCATTTCTAGATTACTTTCTCTCTGGATACAAATTATTCCTGCTTAAGACATTGTCCTGGTTTTGGCTGGGACAGAGTGAATTTTCTTCTTAGTAGATAGAATAGTGCTGTGCCTTGGTTTCACTATGGATTCAGTATGAGAACAATGTGAATAATGTACTGATATTTCTAGTTGTTGCTAAGAAAATCAAGGACATTCCAACTTCCTATGTCTTGCTAGTCTGCAGGTGCAGACAAGGGGAGCCATGGTAAAATTAGCATACTCAAATTGGCATTTGGATATGCCCGTGGGATTTTCCGTATCATATAACATCATGTTCAATATATAAACGAGGGCTGAACAGAATACTGATTCTCTTTCTCTCTTCCAGGACTGTGGTTTCAGTTTTGGGATTTTTGCTTCTCTGGGATCGCTATCTGGGAATGGGCTGGGCATTGGTTGGCAGGTGGTGAGCAACTGCACCGTGCATCACTCATTTGTATATTCTATTACTATAATCATTATTCATTATTGTCATTATTATTTTTAGTTTTATTTTATTCCAATTATTAAATTGTTCTTATCTCAACCTAACAGACTCCTTACCTTTACCCCTCTGAATTGACTCCCTTGTTCCCTGTGGTAGGGGGAGAGTGAGCGAGCGGCTGTGTGGTGTTTGGCTGCCAGCCAAGTTAAAACCACTACAGACATTAAAAAGCAGATTTCTATAATTCAGTTTCAGTCATCTGAGCTTAGAATTTGGGGAATTACGATTTTGTTCAACACACGAAACTATCTTCCAAGTGGGCTTGAACAAACAAATTTAGATGAGAAATTTGTTTGTGATGCCTCAGCCTTTCAGATCTGCAAAGCGGGGAAGGGTTTATTTAACCCTCCACCAGTACCCATCAGCTCTGCCACCACCAGGAGGGGAAAAAAAAATACAGCATATTTCCCAGGTGTCCCTACAAACAGAAGCACTTGCTCAGCGTCAAAAGTTTTTGCTTGGAGCTGGTAAAGCAGCACTGACCTTAAAATCTTGTTTCTTTGATGTTCCTTATCAAGATTGCTCACCCACACAGCATCATTAGCCAGCAATTAAGCTGCCTAGCCATGGTAACAAGCCCTCTCTGTTGCTCATCTCCTCCCAGTCCTCCTGGCTCATGGTACAGTTTGGTGCATGTCCTAAATTTCTGCAAAAGTTATTTTCCCAGCAGAGGTAGCAGGTTACTAACAAGTTTCACTGGGAGGGTCTGCTCAATAGTTCAGCATGTTTCAGATCATAGCATTTCCCTCCTATGCCTCCATAATTTTCTCCTTTCCTTAGGGACTGTGAAGGCTGCTGAAATCTCAATGACTTATTCATTTTTTTTCTCACGTAGGAACAAAAATATCTAAAGGAAAACATGAAACAATTTTATTGCAAGGGTGTGCAAAGAGATCCAAACAGGATCTCTGTTGCACATGGAGACTCAACTCCAGCATAAATGGCTTTTCACTTGTTTTCATGAGCAATGCAAAACAAAAAAAGTCCACACTATGAAGAAACCTCTGTCTTGCAACAACATTTCCTTTTGATATTAGTAAATTAATGGAATTAAAAAAAAAAAAAAAAGAAATTACCAAATCCAGCAGGTATAACACTTAACGGGGAAATACAATTCTCAAAAACTTCTTCACATGCAGACAACTATGATTAGATGTCTTAGCAGGGGGAGGTTCAGAGATATGACTACCACTTGCTAACCTGCACACCAGCAAAAAGTTTCCTAGAAAGCCAAGGGGACTAAAAACCAGTGAGAAGGCGGTGGCAGTATTTTTAAGCCTTTTATGAGCCCCTGGGGAAGCACAGACCAAGAAACTCTTTTTCCTCCATGTTTCTCCTCCATGCACCCCATGCCTTGGGAGGGGGGTGAGCCCTCAATTTCCGCTCACCCAGCTCAAGTAATTATGTTATAAATCGTGCAAGGCTCTTGCATTGCTTTGCAATCACACTTTCCACCACCAGCACCACATTACATTAACGTTACAACTATAGACATAATTTCCGTGGCTCAGGGAGTGCACAGCCAAGTGGGAAGGGAGCCAGATGCTCTGGTGTGCTTAGGGCACTGGCATGACTCGGCATATCACCTTGCCCCAGGTCCTCACCTGTAAAACAATGTAACAGGAAGATTTCCATGTCAAAATTTGTGAGGTGCTCACATATGACAGAAAACAAGGTCAAAAGAAGCAAGTAGATAAGAAATGGCTCCTCCTATAGCTAGGGATGCTCAAACTTCTATTTCAGAGTACTGTTATTTCCTCACTGGTTATTAGTTAAATTTTCTTTTGATACTTCATAAGCACTGTCAGGCCATTCAGAAATATGACTAAAACACTGAACTAATATTAAGAAATAATAACTATTATTATTATAAAAATGATAAATAATCAGACATTTTGACAGCAATCATGCAACTGCTAATAAATCAGAACAAACCCATCTCTCTAAAAATTGTCCAAGACACAAACAAGGAATGAGCAGCTGTCGGTGTTTCCATTGTGAGGAATGACTAAGTTTTAACAGGGTTTGTCTAACAGAATCATCACCATCTACTATCTGAAAGTGAAGCAGCTTCAAACCCAAGACATGTAAAAAATTCGAGTGTCCACCACTTCTCACAGTAAACCAGAGGACAGTAATAAAAATAGGGCAAATTGATACTCAAATTACTCATGAAAGAGGACTCTATTTAAACCAAAGAGCTATATTACTTCTTAGAAGAGAAAATTACAAGATTAATTGCATTATTTATCCACCAAGATGGTTAGCGTCAATGCAAAATATATGGAAATATTGCACTTTATTTGATGGTGGAGACAAGTAAGAAATGTTCTCCTGCATAGCAAGCACCCTTTTACAGATTGCTCCAGCACCGTCCTGATGATGCATTGCACACAAGTTTAGAAAACTAGAGACCTAAGCAAAGATTTACTCTATCAGCACTTGGGGAGCAGAGTGCCATGCAAGTGGAACAGTAAAAATGAAAAGACACCTTGATGCAAATATCTCTGTCTCCAAACGGAGCAGAAAGCTCCTCCATTCACCCAGACAGGCTAATGACAACCAGAAGAATCATTGGAAAGGTCAAACCTCACTCAATAAAGCTCATGTCACTACAGGCAACGTATCAGTAGATCAAAATTAACAGACTTTTGAGACAAGAATCTGATTCAGCTAAAACCATATCCATACCAACTCACGAAAAAAGATCTCAGGTCTGTGCTCAACTCCAGAGCTTTGCAGCAGAGGAGGAAGAGTTGATGCCAGCTCCCGAGGGACACACTGTCTTTGGCTCCCAGGGCAAGACAGATGACACGTGAACTCATTACCAACCTTAGCAATAAACACAATAGCCACACTTGGGAATTTACACCAGCTTGGGATCAATTCACACCAGAACAGGTATCCACGCTGTTTTCTAAAGCCAGCACATAATTCAGCCTTCACCAATACGGTTTCATATTCATATTAAATTCAATGGCATTTTGCTACTTATACACACTTATACTATCAGTCAAGATTTCATAGCAATCAGAATGATGCCAACAAACAGTCTGGCAGATAAACCAGAAGTGTTATAAAAATCATTCATTGAACTTGAGAAGAGTTTAAAATAGTTCAGAAAGAAATCAAGACCCTCAGTGTGGCAGCAAACAGTCTTTCCGCAGAGCTGCCAGCAGCATCCTATGGCGAAACAACAAGCCAGCGAATCCTTCCTGAACTAATCATGGTTGTTTCCACCTTCAGAGCCCCTCCTTTGGGGCTGGCAGGACTCCTTCCCCAAACTTCAAAGCTGCAAGACCTCAGAGATGCTCTATTTGGTTTACCCTGGCCAGCAGACCTAATATATTGGGTTGACACTGGCCAGCAACCCACAGATTCTCACACCTGGCTGACAGACTTCTGCAAAATCTGGGCTTTGCTCCAGAAGCTGCTATCTTTACAACTGTTTCAAAGAAAGTATTTATTTAAGTCTCTGAAAGTTTTCTCCTTTGAAGAAACCTTGCAGAGAGGCTGGCAAGGTCTGGAGAATCTCTAAATAGTGTTGGTGAGAGGGGGAATAAATGCGTATGTGTGTTTAGGAGGGCTGTGTTATCTCTTCTACATTGCCCTGTATTTTGAGGCAGGAAAAACTGCTTAGAAATGCTTTGAGAGAGAAGCAAAGCAGAAGTCTTGAGTAGTGGAGAAGAGACAAATTTAGCAGGTGAAACTCTTAAGCTTTCCTGCAGCATCCCCAAGCATACTAGCTGGCAGCGGTATTCAGAAAACAAACCCTTAACTCCTAAATTTAAGGTGCAATGATTTTTTAAATTCTCCTAGGAGCCAAAGCAGGCTCTCTGGATTGAATTTCTTTCATGTTTTTTCCAGCATTTATTATTCTTTTAATCACAAACCACCAGGAAACTTTGGTCCCCCTCTGGATGCACTACATGAAGCCAATGGCAGTATCTCATTGGTACACCTCTGGGAAAGCAATGCTTTAGAAATATTTTTACAGGCACTCAGAGCCTTCTAATAAGTTTAAAATCATTGTCATGCTACAGCTGTGATTCAAGGAGATGGTGCAATCCAGGGCTGGCACATGTCTAGCTTTAACCCTGGCTTGAGGTATCCTGACAAACCCCGATGGAAGATTAATGGAGGTGGAAAACGATAGTCATGCTCTGTACCACCACTTACAGCCGGTAAACTGGTAAAAAATATTTTTTTAAAAATGCTCTAATATTAGGGGCAGATTTTTAAAAGACCCATCTCCCATCCAGCTTGTCTTTAATGATTTCTCTGGCTGCACTTCATCAGCAGCCAGGGAAGCAAGTTGTATGCAGAAAGCAGACAGGACAGGATAAGTGAAGATTGTTTTATGCAGGAATAATTTTCACCCAGGATAAATCTTAAGCAGAAAACATTCCCAACACGAGGCACTATTCCTTCTCCTGAAAGTATGCCCAGCATTTTTCCAAGGAAACCCTTCTCAAACACATTGCTACAAGATTTACGACTGTTCCTGCCCCTAATATACGGGTTCATGCAAATAAAAGAAATAATAATAATAAAAGGGACGGAAAAACAGCATGTCAAGCTTGCAGCTCCACCTAAAATTGAAATCAGAGATTTTTCTGCATGAAAGGCTTTGCAGACACATACCTTGATGTGGGCATTCAGCAATAGCTTCTGTACATTTAAGCAGTGGAGCTGGGGCAGGATCAGCCTTTCGCAGCGAGCAGGCTGCGACCAGCCCCGCAGAAGAGTCTTGAATCAATCTGAGTGCAAATTTATTTTGAAAGGCAGATACGAATTGATCTGCCTGCTTGCCTAAGGAGTGATAATACACACTGCATTAACAGTAAAATGCTTTTCTTCTCCTCAGTCTTTGTAATTAAGATTTCTATATCACTTTAGGGAAAAGCAGCTTCTTGTGTCCTGCCTTACTCGCAGAAACACGAAGGGCCTCCATAGTTTCTATCATGAAATAGAAAAGGCAGTGAAAAATGATCTTCAGACAAAGGAAGGAGACTTGAATTTGCTTTAAATACGAAACCTGCAATCATTTGAGGCTATTGGCAGCACCTAAGCAACTTAGCAAAACAAATCCCCATAGTTTCCAATGGTGGGTCAGCCTCTAAAGCTGTTAAATGTGATTTTCAAAACTGCTTCAATGACATAAGCACACAAATCCCATTGACTTATAATGTGCCCTAAGTGCTACTAGAAAGATTTTTTAAAGGTGTTTAGGCTCCTATTTCCCACTGAAATCAACAAGAATTAGCCACAGACCTTCAAAAATATTCCCCAAAGGCAATGCAGAATTAAACTTTCATGTTATTTAAAGGAGGCGTTTTCAAAACTCATAAATTCCCAATCCTTTCAGCTCCTATCATTTAATGGATGAGGAAAAAAAAAAAAAAAGAGATGGAAATAGCAATACAAAACAAAGAAAAAATCCACATTTTCTCTTTTTCTAGCAATGCTTTTCTTTGCATTACTGATTTTCAGAATGGCACTGAAAATAACGTGGAAACAGAAAGTAAAGATAAATCAGTAGACAGATTGAGAAAGCTCACTAAAATACTTAGTAAAATAAATGTATAATTTCTGCTAACGTTTTCACTTACATATTCACTTGTTCTCATTAACACAGAAACCCACAAGGCAAGACTCCCATTGAAACATCCTCTTTCATAGCCAATACAGAAGGAATGGAAACATTCATTTCAAAAGAGGTAGGGTTGTTTTTTTTAATTTGAAATAAAAAGATAGATACCTATGCAAGATTTCATCACACCATAACATGTAGTGTTTAAATGGAGCATATTGTCTATGGCTGAGAGGATTTAAATATCTGTCTGGGCAGCACAATCTATATGGTTGTCTGTGATTTGTCTGTCTCTAAAATGGGATGCATTCCTGGCTAAATGCTTGCCCTGTGGATATGCAGGGTGACAAATGAGGTCAAAAGTCCAGCAAAGCTCAGCTGGCTCACACCAGCACCAGTAACATCCCTGAGTCAATTTGCTACTGGCACGGCCAAGCTCACACTTGGCCTCCTTAGGTTTAGTGCCATGAATTATGAAAATGGGAACCTACCTCCTGTGGGAAATGACTATATTTGCTGGATTTTTAAGAAAGCCTGATCTAACATTTTAAAATGAAGTGATACCTGTAGTGAAACCATAAAATAGTTTACTGAATACAGAAAACACAAAATAGAAAGATTTTCCATAAATACTCTGAGGGGGGGGGGAAACAAAACCAAACAAACCTTCAAATCTATGTTATACTGACACCACTTCTGATAAACAATTTACTCAAAAAGACTATTTTATAATAAAACAAAACTTTAAAAAGTTATTATTGCAAAACACACATCTTCTGCAAAGATATTGGATGCTAGGTAGTAAACTTGTGCTCCATTTTATTCCTTTTAAGGTTAAACAACCTTTTTTCTTTTAAGACTAAATTGAGACTCAAAGTCCAAAATTACGGCTTTTAAAATGCAAGAGTATAGTAGTTTCAGATCAAAGCCCCTGTAACAATTTGTTCATAATATTCTTTTTGACTCTAAACACACTGTGTTTTCAAACCTACCGACACTGAGTAATTTTATGGATTTGTGTTCTGAACTGGGCAAGACCATAGCTCACACAGGAAGATCAATTTCGGGAGGGAGACAGCAAATTTTGCTGTGTTAAAGTGAAAAGGAAGAAGATAATTTCCCTTGGTCACAATTTGTTGCATGAGCCCTGCTCCCAGTTAGCAAGATACTACTTTATTTCTTCTTTCCCCTCATATTTCACTTTTTTTGCTTCTTGTGCACATACACTCTTGTTTGGGGGTTTTTTTGATTGTTGGTTTGGTTTGGTTTTTGTTGGTTTTTTTTTTAAATTATTACTATTAAGAGGAGCAGCTTTCTCCCTATTTCTTCTCAGCTGTAAGACTTTTTTTGAAGGAAACATTGAATTTCAAGCAGCTGGACCACCAACCAAAAGCATGCAAATACTAGTCAACGTAAGAGCATTTTGGATTAATTACAACACAGCAACCAAGCCATTCATTCATTATAAGCAAAACACCTAACAAAACACCTAACCATGAGCTGGACAAAATTTCTGGGGTGAAAGAGCTCCACGGCAGCTTCTCTGCTAGTCCACGCAAAGCACTGCTGGTGTGCAAAATGCAATGACTTTCCACCACACAACACATAGCCTGTAAATGCGGCTAGTCTAATGGCTTAATGGTTAATGTGTTACATTCACCCATGTGGTATTTAAAAGCAAGGAAAGCGATGTGCTGTGCTTATTGGCTGAGAACTAGAAAGATGATTAAAAGGCTTTTTGGCAGAGCAAGGAGGAATCAGCCTCAAATCTACCCAAGGAGGGCTCTGAGGCATCGTTTCTACTGCTGGCCAGGGAATGCACATTTAGAGAACCCACATCTTCCTAAACCCACCTGCAGTGTCAGCCTGGGTGGAGGACAGTAAGGCAGGTATTCCTCGCCATGGAGGACTCCTGCTTCTGTGCAACCTCACAGCAAGCCTCTGGAAAGCCAATCCCACAGCTCATGGCTGCACCAGCAAGGGAAAAACCAGGAAACTCAGCAGCACTCATCTCTCACAAACAAAGAAATCTGATCATCCTCAGTGATTTCCTTAGGATAGATTGCAGCAGAAGCCTATAGCAAAATTAACTGGATGTTCTGTCAAAGCCATTAGGCCAGGACTGAACTCAAAGAAAATTATGTTCACTGATGTCTTCATATTTACTTTAAAATGCAGTCATTTTGACAGGCTCATGAGGTAGAAGATCTCATTTTATGAAGGTCTTAAGGGACAAGAGGAGCAGAAATATAACATGCTGCTGTCTCAGTCAGCAAAATGATCACAAAATTACTTTACAACTGACTTTCAAAACTACAAATCCAGTTATTTTGAGTAATTTCAGCCTTTCAAAAAGATACATGGTGCTTCAGGTTGACCAAAAAAGCAACAAACTTGATAAGTATAATTGCGACAATTTTCCTTACTCATAAAATAATGTTTCTGCACACCTTCATCTCCTTCAATTCAAGAGTAACTGGAGGAGCACAGCCTCCTAACCAGAAAACAGAGCACAAACTGAATTTGCAGTCAGGCCACCAATATTGCCTATCTCAGGGTCTTCAGATGGAAGCAACCCCCAGGAAACCGAGAAGCAAGAAAAAGAAATAACCTCCTCTTTATGCCGCAAGCAAATGCCATGTCCTCAGCGACCCCCACACAGCATCCAGCAGAACGCTCCTGGGATGTGACTTGGGGTGCTATCTACCATCAACACTATGTGACATTAAATGCTACCATAAAGCATAAGCCAATTAACTGGCAAGAAGGAACTGGCATAACTTGCTCTAACTTGAGAAAAATCAGTCTTGGATTGTCAGTAAAAAAACAAGAGTGAAGGACAGCCACAGCATCAGCTGCATCACCTTGTAATGTGGGATACCTAAAAGCCACCCTGCAGTACTTCAGAAAAAGAGCTACATCTGCCCAAAAGGCTGCAAAGGGTCTTGTTGAACTCAAGATTCACCTCAAAATCTTAAGATTCGCTGGGCACCAGCCTAGGTCTCCTTCACTTCCCAGGTTATGGTTTCTATTCAGAATGAGCAAGACATCTAAATTTCCAAAACTTTCAATCCTCCCCTTGTAATTAATTGCCTGCTTGGCATCAAAGGCATATAGGACCCCCTTTTTGGGATGACAAGGTAAAAAGATAAAACGAGGACACCAGTGAAAGGTATAAGTGATTTTCAGAGCTGTGACGCCAGGACAGAGCTTCAGAAAGGGTCATCTCACTTGCAGAGCCAACACTCCTGCAAAAGGTGTATTTCTTATGCAGAAGATGGGAAATACAGTGTTGACTGCCAAACACACAAACAAAGGCTTACAGAAAGCACCTAGGAGTAACTGGCTTGGAAATAATCACTGCAAGTCCAGTACAGTACAATTAGAAAATAACTTGGTGTAATACAAATTTCATAGTTGTAACTACTGTGTTCTCCAGCCCTGAAATTACCATAGTGCTCAAAGTCTTGTGAGTAGGTGGGTGCTGTGCTAGGGGCCAACAAAACCCCGGCTGCCCTGTGCTGAGACTTTCTGCACAGACTTTACTCCTGCAGAAAAACTTGATGTGAGCACAGCTGGGTTTACCCGGCCTTGCTGGGAAGAAGGAGAGGCTTTTATTTTTTTAAACAATTTTTGCCTATTCCCACTTGCAATATTTAAAATATGATGTCCTTAAAATTAAAAAAAAGTCCACTTTTTCCCTTCATTTCTTAGCTTCTTCCTCCATTGCATTTTAATTTCTTCTTCTACTCTTTGCTTATTTCTGTTGTCATTTTTAAATAAATCTTTTGTTCCACGTAGTCTCAAATACAAAAAATATTTTAAAAAAACCACAACCAAAAATCCCAGGAATTTAAGGACTTCCACTGTGCTTGCTAGCATCAAACAAGAACAACCCAACTAATGCAATAAGAGCAACACTGCCCAACTGCTGACTGAAGTTAACACATTAAATCCCTAAAAAGGACCACTTTTTTGGTCTGTACACGACATTTTCCCTTCCTCAAGCCCTTTCAAGGGAAATCCTCCAACATTACAAGCTGAGGAGAGTAGGGATGGGGCTGGAGAGGGGCATTGCCCAGAGTCACCCATGGCTGGCAGGGAGAGCCAGAGCCACCGTCCCACCAAGGCTGGGAAGTGCCGAGGGGGAGCAGGAGCCAAGCACCTCTGGACCAGTCAGGGCACGGACGGCAGAGATGCTGCTGGTTTATATTTGAGGTGAGAAGGAGCTATTTCTGCAAGCCCTAGCAAGCCCAGGAATTTAAATCCCTTCCCGGGAATCCACGGCATGTGCACCCCACACTGCCCTGACATCAAGGACAGTCTGAATTAATTAGGGATGAAATAATTAGGCAAAACACAACTAGTAAAATTATCAAAGGATATCTGATATCTGAAGCACGCACAATGTTACGATAACTGCAATATCTGCATAACCTGTCAGAAGCAATAGAAATAAATGAACGTTGCTGTTATTAATGCTGAAATTGTCTTTAAACCCATTAAAATCACCATAGCCTCAGACCCAGAGAGGAGAAAGGTGGTGTACAACATCTGCGCTCATTACTAGGAAGAGGAATCTGGTCAAGCTAGTAGATACAGGATTTCAAGCAGGCAGAGTGCTCTGAAAAAGCTAATATTTCTGGATGAAAAGGAGGAATAGAATTGGACTGCACCAAGAAACTGAAAACAAATTAAGAAAAGAAAAAAAATCTTGAATCTGGATTTCCATTTTGAGCAAAACTAAATCCCTCCCCCACCAAAAAAAAAGATGTAATATATATTTAATAAAAATCAGATTTTTAAAAAAGTAAGTATGAACGTGGTTCACTATAAAGGCATAAATTGGCAAAAAAAATAAAAAAATAAAAAGGAAACCCAATGCGAAGTTTGCGGTTAGAACACACAATACTTTGGCTTCATTGTAATTAAGATTGACTTTAATGGATAAATGTTGATTTTAGCATCCTGTCTCTCGCCCAGAAGCAGCCACTTAAAATTTCTGATTAACATTAGCATTTCAAATTGCCCAGAAAGTGAGATCGTCTTAAGTTATCACCCTGGGACCTGCAAAGCAAACAGGCAAATTTGGGATTATTACAGGGAAGGCAACGTCCTGGAAGGGAGAATGCCACGCCAGTTTTGGTCACACCCAGATTTTGCAAAGACATATATGCAATGCACGTACCCAGGTACGTAAACAGTAATTTGATCACTGCAAGCTGGTGAAGTGGAGAGTATGTATATATTCTCTGCGGCGAACACAGGCACTAAGGCATCAAGTAAAGGTCCACCCTTACAGGCAATCTAGCCTGAGCATCCTCCGAGCGCTGAGCCAGGGTGGGATGCTGCTGCTCATCCCGGCTGAAGCCAGCGCCGCAGGAGGCTCCTGCACAGCACAGAGAAACTGTCCTCCAAGCGCCGTGTTTTCCTGAATGCTGAGCAACGGGGGAAAAATGCAGCCAGCCAGGAGCACAGGGCAGGCGGCGGGATGATTTGGATGGCCCCTCTCTCCTGCCTTGAAGCCAAACACGGTTGCAATGCCTCACGCTGGGAACTGAGCCGACTCTCTGTGCTAGCAGGGCTGCAAAGCAATAAAAGTTGCTAGATGATGGAATTTTCCCTCCATCAGAGGAGTCGAACACAGGTGACTCCTCTCACAGATAAAAGTACCCAAAAATATTTCAGGAACAGCTGTAGCCCCATGAGACTGTCAGAGCAGCACCCATCTGTAAAGCAGATACCAACAAAGCTCTATATAGGATACACCTAAAGGCGAGCTCCCGCGTGGGTGTGTATAAAACTGAAAAGGGGAAAAAAAAAAGGCCCAACAAGAGGTGTGCTTTCATTACTGTGAATTTTCCTTCCTCCATAGAGGAGGTCTTGTTTGGAACAGCATAAAAAGGGGAGGGAAGGCGGGGGCAAGAGGCAAAAGCAGCTCTGCAGAGCCAAAGGTAACCCAAGTAACCCAGCTTTGACATGAAAAAATGTGATTTTTTCAGAGTTCAACTCTTTACAACGATTCACAGCATTGCTTCCTTCGTAACCAGCAGCAGGCAGCTTGCTTACCAGCTCTCACAAGCAAATTGGCTTGCTCCTTGGGGCAAAAGCAACTGCGGGTTTTCTTCTGAAGAAATCCCCAGGACTCGGATTTTAAGGATGATTTTCTGTACAGGAACTGTTTATTATCTAAATAAACTTCAGGTGGCTACGCATCCATCCTCCCTCCGATGATCTAACTATATTTCCACCTGCAGTCAGGATGGTTTGGGGTGCACGTGTGGCAAGCGAGCTTGGCAAAGATGAGTCGTCACCCAATATTTTTATAGTTAGCACTCCTGATTGTAGCTTGTGCCATTGCCAAGCTCTTCCTTTTAATAATGTATTTACCACTTGATGTTGCAAAGATCCTCTAGCATGTAATTAAGTCCAGGGAAATCTTGCAGGCAGCAGTAGGATGAAACTGATACAGTGCTATGTAAAGTCTAGCATGTAGGTTACACAGTTGGTGAGTATATATAAATATATATATATATATATGCATATAACATCTTCATTCCTTTGCACACCCATGCCTTCTGAACATATTATTAATAGCAGTGGAGCTTGGAGCGCTGCATACGTAGGAACACTGTTGATGTAACATTTTGCGTGTTTATTCTCAATGGATATTTGTGATTAACTCTGCAGGGCATTTCTTTGTATCTCTGTTGAGAAAATATTATTAAATGGAAATAACCCTCCTTCTTGCAGGTGGCCTGCAGATTTTGTGTTCTGTTAAAAGATTAGTTACAAATTAATTTGGAAAACAGGGTAGGAAGGACCAGTTTAACTAATTTGAGCTCTGATATAGCACAGTCATCCTTTTAAAGTTTTCATATTTTCTAAGGAGCTTGCTGACACTGGAAGACAGGAATAGCCAGAGACAGCAAAATCACTCATAAAAATCCCACTGATTTCTGTGAGGTCACTAGTTCACCTATAGCCTGGGTAGCAACATATTTGATTCCTGTAAACTGCAAACATGATCCTGGACACAAACAAATGCTTCTGCATGTAATTTTTTCTTAAAAATTCTCCAAAAATGAGTTTACAGTGTCAAAAGTTAATGGTCAAGCTGTCAGCTATAGGAATTGCAATTAACTATGCTGATGAATAAAATCACAATCCTTATTACCACTCGATGAGACTAGTGAGGTTGACTCACCAGTGTTTATTCAAAGTTAAGCACTAGCTTCTGATTAATGACAATATGATATGAAGTGAGCTGAAATGTCAGCCATCATCCCACACCTCATCTACATCATCATGGTTTACAATTTAAACATGGGATACAAAGATATATCTGCCAGCACACAGTGTCGATGTGGAAGCCATTTGGATACTAAGTGTTGATCCCAGTCTTTCCTCCAAAATATTGTAGCTTTTTATTTAGCAAATAAGTAAATAAGTAAAAGAGCTACACTGTGCTCCAGCAATGAAGAAGTGACCCATGGCCACCCAGATAAATCCATCTACACACTCATCTTTTCCCCCCTCTTGAAAACAGCTATACCCTCTTCACTGATTCAACAAGAATAAATTCAAACTCCTACCTCTTACTGAAGGCAAACCATCGCAGGGCCAGAAATGTGTGCCGTGATCCAGAGCGCCCAACCCTGCCCAATGGAGCACCTCCACCTAGCACAGCAGCCCTCCTTTTCTCCCCTAAAGCTTAGCTGAGACAAGACAGTTGTTTTCCTTCCAAGGTAACTAGGTGAACTCAGCCTCAAATGCAGGGAAAATCACAACCTCACCACCACCCTGCAGGGAAACTCTCAGCCACACGTGGACTTGGGACTGCCCAACACATCCTCAGCCAACCCAGGTAGCTGCCAGGTTTCAGGCTTCATGCTGTCTGCCTCTGGTCTTTGCTCCGTGGCTTATTCTTAATAGCAGAGGCTGGATCCACCCCATTCTGGGGCCCGTCCTTCCCTAAATCAGTATGTGATCTTACAGTGTTGAGGCTGTGGTTAACACCCACCACTAATTTCATCAGCTGTGTGATCAACACGGCCAGCAGTGTTGTAGGTCAGCCCATGGGCAACTGTCACGTTGGAATGCAAACCCAAAACCTGTTGTCAAAAACTTCCTGGGAACCACACCCACAGGGAGGCCGGAGCACATTTGGGATCCAAGGACCCACTCATACAACAAAGTTATCCTGAAACCAGTTCTCCTGAGGACCTTCTAGGAGAAACCAAGCTACACACAGGAACGACATCCCAGTTCTGCTGTGGACACACAAAAAGCAGATGCGTTAGCCTGGCAGATGACCCAGCACATTCGGTTTAGGGCTTGCATAGGTCCATGTCCACTTCTTGCTCTGCGGGTACATGTATTGATGTACCTCCACATGCAGTCCACTGGGCAGATATGCCTCTGCTGCTCTTACAGCATGACCTCAAATCTTCTGTGCGATCAACCAGTCAATTCACTGCAAAATAAGGATGTTCAAAAGTCGCAAATATCTAAAGAAAAACCAGTCTCGGAGTTTTTTAAAAAGTACTCGTAATGAAGGTTAAAAGTCTTCAGCTGAAACCTGTTTCTCGTGTATTTTTTTTTATTATCAGTATTCACCTTTAACTGGAAGTTCAGTGGTCCCAATACTGGGCTGCATTTGCTTTCCTCCAAAAGCCAATGGCAGCACATTTAATGATTTGTTATCATTTAAGTAAAGCATGGCTCAAAACCCATAGCTGTAAATTTACTCCCTATTTCACCTAAGAGGCAAAATAAAGTTTGAAAGAAACTATTCCAAACAAGGCAGACTTTTAAGTAGCTACTCCTCCTCTGCAGTTCACTGAATGTGGTCACCAAAGAGGACCAAAATTACAACAAAGGGGATAAATAACTAAGTTAAGCCTCATGAGCTTTCTGTGCATTTAAATTGATGTAAAGTCAGCCCTGATTTCCCACCACTCTGATGGTATCTCAGGTATTCAGTGCTTTAAGGTCACAGATCAGCCCCTAGAAGATCAGGCGAGCGATTCACAGAATAACAGACGATTAAAGACAACAACTTTGGGAGTCTTTCCACTTGTCTTTGAGTGCCACCATTTTTAAGATCAATAATTAAAACTTTTACAGGTAGTTACAAGGTGAAGCAGTCAACGTGCTGAGATTCCTCTAGGACCAGACATATCTAAGGGATGGGGCCTGATGAAAAAGAGTGCATACTGGAAGACACACAGTAAAAATTATGGTAAAACAGCAACAAGGAGATTTTTACCTGGCACAACAGCATAATATGAAACCTTTATTTCATAATTTGTATCTTCCTTTATTCAAACTCCATCCCAGAACAGCACGTATTCAAAGTCTAAAACGAGGTGGTAAAATAGGCTTCCTTGGTATTTCACAGAGCTCCTTTCTTACGGAGGGTCTATAAACAGTATTAACGGGGTCCTGATTCAGGTATGAATTCTGGGAATTAGCACACTACAAAAAAATAGTAAAAAAACAGAGAGAAAGAGGGCCTGTCACTGCATGGAAGGAAGCAAAATAAATAATTTTTTAAAAATAAATAATAAATACTGCTTGTAGTACTATCTTTAAGGATGAAAGCATCACTGCTGATAGAGCTGAGATCTGCTGGTTGTCAGACAAAGATGGGGAGGTTTTTTCTTTGATTTGTATCATTGCTGCTCACACCAAAATACTTAAGAGTGCTGGGTAGGGCTTTGGTAAGCAATGTCATAAATCCTAAATAAACACAGAGTGCAATATATCTCCATCCACAGCCCATTGGTGTTATCAGAGCCGGGCTGGATGGCCAGATCTCAGCTACATTGCACCACGTATAGGCAAATGCTAGCTGCTTATAAAGGCAATGCCCAGTACCCACCACTATCTTAAACCAGATCAGCTCTTAGTGAAGCAAACTTGAGTCAGAGCCCAGTGTCGCCAAATTGGGACACCTCCTATGAAACTGCTGCTTTCAGTACGTTATTTTTAGCTTTCTAATTATACAGTTACCAAACATACCAGTAAGGCTGAGTGGGCCCCTCCTTAAGAGAAAAAAAAAAAAGAAAAAAAAAAAAAAAAAAAAAGGAGTGGCAGCAGAGGACACCATAACGCACCAACACCCACCAGTCTGATGGGGCAACGAGGTCTGAAAGAGCACCATTCAGGTAGGCTAAAGAAAACACTGAGTAACACAAGCTGGATGCAAGACTCCTGGGACCAACTCCCCGCTACTCTCCACCCACGGAGAGCATGGAAGACCTGAAAATTAAACCATAACCTCTCCATATATCCTGGGGCAGCAGTTGACATTTCCAAGCACCTGGTAAGCTGTCAGCAGCCAGAAGCAATTGTTATAATAGACTGTCTATCAGCAGCTAAGTTGCATCATAAGCTAGTAATAATATCCTACAATGGAGCCTTTTAATTTATTTTTAGTGCTGTAACGCCCAACAGCAGAGGAAGAATACATCTCCAAATGGGTCTGCTGGCTCACAACCTCATTGCATTTCTTCTCTATAGTCTGCTGGCTTCAGGGTAAAGAGAAGGATTGAATATTTACAGCACAGCAATTGCTGGAGATAACCTGAGCCTCTAAGCACTCTGACAGTGGATCCACACTTTGTCATCACAACATGAAGCCTGATCACTCTTTTCTTGCAAAGTTTAGCCACAGATTTTCAAAAGATGGATATACAGCAGTTCAGATGCCTTGTGTGAAGCCAGATCTAAGAGGAGGTTGCTGTCTGATTTTCAGCGTTCCCCTGCAATGGGTTATTTCAACTTCTATATGGCAAGGCATGCCTCCTCAATGCCTAACAAACAAACTGCTGAGATTAATCCCTGCAGTTTGCAACACATTCCCTTCCCTGGCTGCTACAGAGATCATGGCAGCCTAGAGTTCACACTAAATAAAGTTATCTTTATATCAACCAAAAGCACAGAAAAACTTTAGTGTTAAGCTATCCAGCTTTTTTTCTTAAAGCTCTATCATATGAATGAACTAAAACTTCACATGCAACACTGCTATCCTCTCTCCTTCGGAGGCTCCTCCCAAAACCGTGCAATTTTTATTGAAAACAAAAACAAGCAAACAAAAGGCAGAGACCATCCGAAGTGCAGGCTGCCTCTGGTCTGAGCTCCCTCCTCTCCCCACTGAAGCCCTGTAGCCTTTTACCTATCACCAGCTCTGTGTGAGAAAGGGGACAGGCCATTCATCACCATTATTAATATTATTAATCACCATTTCCAGCATTTACAGGACATTTCCTCCACCACAGTGCACTGATGCACTGACTGCAGGTGAAAGCCTTGCCTATTCATAGTCCTCTGGGAAGAGGGGGAAGAACACCACTCAGAATCACAGAATGTTGGGGATTGGA